>NC_084999.1:31635490-31715490 GCF_963854185.1 Sardina pilchardus
TATGGTATGTGAAAGAGCACACTACGCTGAGTCTATGGGATAGCACATGTGTATGTTTTTGTTAGATTCTGTTTCTCTTTCTTTCTCTCACGTATGTGTGTGTGTGTGTGTGTGTGTGTGTGTGTGTGTGTGTGTTTGGGAGGAGGGCGGGTTCTCTGATTTTGGGGGCATATTTGGGAGTTGGTGGAGGTTTTGTGCCCATTCACTTGCACTTTCTCATGCCCCCCACACACCATGCCCAACTTCTTCACATCAGCCAAGTACTTGGCATCTGCCAGTGAGGAAATCTTTCAATGAAAAACTTGAACCAACAGGTCAATGGCAGAGCATGAGAGAGGGAGAGGGAAGGAGGGAAGGAGAGCAAGAAAGAGAGAGAGAGAGGAGAGAAGGAGAGAGAGAAGGGAATGAAAGGGGAAGCAACCCACGCAAAAGGAACGTTTTACTGTGCAAACAGTCTTTCCATCTCCTTTAGCGTCCCTCCCGCCCTCTCTCCTGCTCTGTCTCAGGATGGTGTTAATGTGCTACAGTGTCCAGTCTAGTTGATGTGCTCACACACACGCACACACACACACACACACACACTCACACAAACACACTCACACACACATGCGCGCACACACAAACTGTGCGTGTGTGCATACACGCACAAACACACAAGCCCTTTCTCGCTTCTCTTCTCTTCTCTTCCATTCTCAGTCTGCCTAAACATTCTTTCCCCGGCTGTCATTGTATGTCTCCTGTCTGCATCTCTCTCTCCCTCTCTCTCTCTCTCTCTCTCTCCATCTTGCCCCCTCTTCCTTCGGGCAGATGGATGTCGTGTGAGCACGGGGTGAGAGTGGGGTCAACATCCTGTAAACATCAGGAGGAATCACAACAAAAACACTGCAGAAAGGTGCTGACATACACTCAACGGAAGCCTGTAAACAATCAGCTGATGAAAAGAAGCGCAGACGCACACACACAAACACATTCTTGCGCTCGATCGCTCACACACTCTGGTTTGATGGCTGTGAATGTGGGATCTCTGTCACTGCCAGGCAGCATGGAAGTCTCTCATGAGAGTTACCACCAGGAACTCTCAGTGGATGAGCGCCAGAGAGACATGCGAGCCAGATAAAAGAAAAAAGGAGAGAAAGAGAGACAGAGTGGGAGAAACAGGCAGCGAGAGTGAGAGTGTGGGGAGGGGGGGTGGGGGGGGGGCGTCTCTATTTTTAGCACATTCCTTAATGTTGCAAAAGTAACCCAGGAGACATTACTTGCGCATTCTCGGTCTCTTTGTCAAGCTTCCCTGTCTGTCTGGTCCACTGAGAGGCCAGTGAGGTGTGGAGTGACTGGGCTCTGTCCACCGTCACACCACCCCACACCACACCACACACACACAGACACACACACGCGACTTCTACTCCTCTCCAGCTCCCCCCCCCCCCCCTCCCCACCTCTGGCCAGCCTCCTCCTGCCTGCGTCACTGGACAACTGAGCCTGTTGTCATGTTATTCTTCGGAAGAGGCTCACTGCTGACAAACAGAGCGGGCAGGGGTGGGGCAGGGGGGAAAGGGGCCGAGCATGAAAGAGAGATGGGTGGCCTGTGGAGGACTCAGACAAAGGGGGCAGGAATGCACTGACGTCCCAGTCTGTCCCAGTGACTGAGCCGGACACCGTGACCCCGCAGATATGGGCTCTGTGGGAGGGCCAGCGGGGCCTTTTCGTGGATTGATAGCCGCCGCCGGGGACGCTGGAAATGCCAGCGTGGCGCGAGCACGCCTCCGAAGAAACGTGCCATTCACTCCCACGCCAGCGGAGCGGGCAGCAGAGCGGCGCTCCGACGTGTGATACGAGGCCAGGGCTGCCACTTCCAGGGCTCGACCTTTTGGGCTGGGAAATGGGTGCCGTGGACACCCGCCGCGCCGGTGGGACATGAAGCTGTCAGCTGAACGTGAGAGGCCCGTGGCCTTTAGGCTAACATAGATCTGCCAGCGATAACATTACTGTTCACACAAGGCCCCCCACTACAGGGAGAGCAACGACGTGGACTTGCTCAATCCATCAAGCGCTCAATGCCTGACGACTGCTTCCCAGAAGGGTCTTATATTGTTTGGACATCTAAACAAATGAAAGCATTTCACAGATATTTCTTCTTCCTGCCACTTGGCCCCCCGATTTATCTCATCATTAGTCTTCCACTCCGTATCGCTCAAAGGAATGTGTCGCATCATGTTCTTCCTATCTATCTATTTTTGGATCAGCTTTTACTGTTTGCATACACCATTAACCCCCTCTTCCCCCGCAGGTCAACATTTGTGTGTGTAAGAGTGTGAATGTGTGTGTGTGTGTGTGTATGTATGTATGTGTGTGTGTGTGTGTGTGTGTGTGTGTGTGTGTGTGTGTGTGTGTGTGTGTGTGTGTGTGTGTGTGTGTGTGTGTGTGTGTGTGTGTGTGCACTCGCTCACACCGGCCCCTATGTCTGTGTTCCATTAACAGCGCCCCCGCAATCTGTCTCTGCCTCCTCCCATTCCATCACTCTATCCCTCTCTGGAATGGTAAGAATGTAAGGAATGGCCGAGTCACAGATAGAGGGTTTTTCCCCGAACAAAGTAATAAAAGAAAAAACAGGCCGACAAAGGGCGCTATGGAAAGATGAAAGATGAGGGAGAGGACAGGAAAGTGGGCGGACAAAGTGGTGAAGAGGTAAAGCAGGTATGCATATGGGTGTGTGCTTGTGTGTGAACATTTGTGTGTGTGTCTGTGTGTGTGTGTGTGTGTGTGTGTGTGTGTGTGTGTGTATGTGTATGTATGTGTATGTATGTGCACATGCTCTGTGGATAGTGCTTTGATCCCGTGAGGCGACGGTAAGCAGGACGGAGCTGATGAGAGCACCTCATGACTTCACTGATCTGAGATCTGAGCGGATCAGCGGGATGACGCCGGGACCCAGCGTCGGTGACTCACAGACCTCAGAGGAGCTTCTCCTCTAATGCAGCTTTTGTTTGGCTTTCGCCAAGTGCACAGGCTGACCTCAGATCAGCGCACAAAGCCTCACGCTGACCCGTCTTGTGTGTTCACGCTGAGCAGAGTACAGTAAAGAGGTTACTTTCAAGGCGTGCAAACATTTCAGAGAGAGAGGGAGGGAGGGAGGGAGAGCAAGACAGAGCAAGAAAAAAGGGAGAGAGAGAGGGAGAGAGAGCAAGGATGAGCGAAAGAAAGAGAGAGAGCAAGAGTGAGAGAGAGAGATTGGATTACCAGACCGCCGGGGTAGTTTTCCCCTGTTGCCTGGAGTTACATCACCGTTTGAACGCCACCGGCTGTGCGGAGGCAAATGCCTCCAGTACGGGGGCCAGATCCCGCCGGCGCTGCAGGGGCAGGAACTGAGATCAATCTTCTCTATATATGGGCTGCAAGGCACAGGATCAGAGGTTAGAGGGGGGAAACGCATGGGAGGAGACGGCGAGCCGGACAGAGCCCACGATCTACGGCATCTGCAATCACGGCATGCGAGTGTTAACTCTGTGTAAACTCACTGTTGGCCCGCGGCCAGGTCTCCCAGGGCCTGGAGGCTACACGCCCACCCTTCTGATAATGCAATATTGCCCAACCGAATGGGGAGGGGGGAAGAGAGAAATTTGATGTGTCATACTCTACTTAGAGATGAATAGTGTTTCTAATGCCTCTGTACAGCAGCCACTGATGTTGACAGAACACTGCAATTTCCCCCCCCTAAAGGATGTGAGATTTATGTGTGACGTGCAATGACAGACTGTAATTTAGCTTCTGAGGCGTGTATCATACACAAGCCTAGGCTAATGATGTCAGAACTATTTCCATGTTTGCCATAAAACAATTAAAACACAAAGGCCTCTTTTGAATGAGATATATAAAATGCAAGTGATATCTTGAAGCAATATGAGAAGCGCACCTACAAAGAGGCAAGATTTATGATGTGTGATTAAAGATAAACATCTCCCTCATAGTGTAAGGCAAGGAGGAGGAGAACCTGAGCACACTGTACCATTTACTAAATTACACAGAAATAAAGAATAAGGGGGGAAAAAGTGTGAAGGGATGTGTGTTTTGTGTGTGTGTGTGCGTGTGTTTGTGTGTGTGTGTGTGTGTGTGTGTGTGTGTGTGTGTGTGTGTGTGTGTGTGTGTGTGTGTGAGTGTGTGTGCACGCGTGTGTGTGTGTGTGTGTGTGTGTGTGTGTGTGTGTGTGTGTGTGTGTGTGCGTGTGTGCACGTGTGTGTGTTTGTGTGTGTGTGTGCATGTGTGTGTTTGTGCATGCGCACATGTGGTTGTGTGTCAAGTAAGGGCTGTAATCGTGGGATGTGGGCATACAGGCGACAACGGGGGGAGGCAAGGCATGATGGGTAGTTTGCACACTAGGGCAGAGGTAGCCACCAGAAGCCACTCCATCAACAAAGTTGGCTGGCTTTGGAACAAAATCTGTTTCAAGGTGTAGTAACTGTACCCAGACCTAAAAGCAAAAAGGCAACAAGGGTATGGGGGGAGAGAGAGAGGCAGAGGGGGAGAGAGAGAGAGAGAGAGAGGAAGAGGGAGAGAGGGAGAGAGAGAGAGAGGGAGAGAGGGAGACTTTTTGACACTAATATGGAAAAAACCCTGTTTGGAGTGAATACGAGAGCAAATATTATTCTTCCTGAGTATTACCACTCTGAGGACCTCTGACCTGGCAGTGAAAGTGCTGAAACAAAAAGCCCAAAGACTTTTTCTGCGCCTTCAAAGAAGACTACATAAAATAAACACTGCCATCAGATTACAGCTGAAAACATGGGGCAGTGTTACCGAGGCTGGGCCCGGGCCTTGCAGCGTTAAGTGTGGGGTCCACTCAGTCAACATCATGACGCAAAACGGAACAAGACTCCAACAGAAAACCTGGGTCTGTCGGAATAAGGGCCCAGCCCACATCGCGCTCAACCTGAGAAAGAAGTGCTGGACGGAGGGAGGGAGGGAGGGGGGGGAGAGAGGGTGGCCGGTAGGGAGGAGTGCAAGGAGGGGGAGACATTTTGGAAAAGACCACCAAACCCAAATCCATCGCTAAAGCTCAGGGCGAGGCAAAACCCAGAAGAGAAAAAGTGCACCAAAAAAAGGGGGGGGGAAAGACCAAGACGGTCAGAGAGGGAGAGATGGAGTGAGAGAGGACGACAGAGAGAGAGAGGGGGAGAGAGAGAGATGGAGAGAGGGAGAGGGAGAGAGCGTTTCTGAGGCTTAGAGGCTAACCCCAGTAACCCTGCTAACACAGGGCAGCCTCAGACTGGCTAATATGACATCACAGGGCTCTTTTATAAGCTGTGCTTCGGTGACGTAATCGCCCTGGACTGAGGAGAAAGTGAATCTGTCCCAAGGGGCTGCCTGGGTGTTTCTCTCGCCCCGCGTCTAACCCCAAACACACACACACACACACACACATACACACACACACATGTCGACACACATGCACAGACAGACACAAACACGCACACACAGACACAGACACACACACACATGCATACACAGACACAGACACACACACAGAGGGTAACACTTTCGTAAACATAATCCCGAATATATAAATGGAGAAGAACAAACACACGTTGGTATACTTTGCATGCAAATGCCTACACACAGAGACATAACTTAAATAGACAAACACATACACAAGAATAGAAGCACATGCACCTTCATTGACTCAGTTGTACGCATATGTGCTACACACACACACACACACACACATGTGCGCACACACACCACACACACGGCACACACACACATACACACACACACACACACACACACACACAGGAAACACACAGGAAACACACACAGACATAGACTACGCCAGGGCAGGAAACCCACGGCACCTGGGTCTGACTGACCACACTGTTTGAAGTCACATGTGATGCAGCCTGCTGGCATCTGCTCACTGTTAGAGAAGAGCCAAGGGCCAGCAGACTGACTGACCCAACCAGAGCTGTCCCTCAGATCCACAAGGGCAAGACGCTCTTCACAGGCCAACTGAAGATTGATGACCATGTCCTGGCAACACTGGATATTATTGAAGGCAATGGCATGACAACTACAAAGGCCAACACCCCTTTCGGATTCAAAAAAAGAACTACAAGCTGGAGAAAAACCCCATGTCTGATCCAGACAGGCAGGGTTGGGATGAGGAATCAAATTGCGTCAAGAGGTTTATCGAGGTTAATCATTATACCCCAAGGAGGTTTTTGCTCTGTAGCAAAATAAACAAATAAAGTTTAGTTTGAGGTATCTGACATTCCCGCAGGCAAACTAACTATTTGGTATGCAATTCATACTGTCAACCCCCAGTAGCTTGGGTTTGTCAGTGTTGCAATAAAACGACTAATGAGTAATGACTCTATAATTGCTTGCTCAGGACATTCCAGTCTAACATTTGCTTACTTACTTACTTACCTACTTTGCAAACAATGTTTTTGTAGTTACACTTTAGACAGGTTCTGAGTCAACCCATAGTGTTACTAACCTACTAGTCACAATGACACCGTTGCTGATTTATTGCCTTTCGCTTCCTTTTCAGTATGTACTCAAATTGCCCTTACTAAGACATCCAGACTGCTGAAAACACATTACCATAGGACACAAGTAAGCTTTACTGCTGCCAAAAATTAGCCTTGATGAGGACTTCATCCTTGTTCAGCTACCACCACTGTCTAAGATGACCATACTCTCATAAAAGTAATCAGAGTCACATGTTTTTCATCCAGTAAAAGTCCGCCATCCATTTAGGACATGAAGTGTTCTGGTAAAATTCTGGAATGTGCACAGCACAGTAGGTCCAGTGGGGTGTTGATGCAATGTTGACTAAATGGGAATAAATGCGTGAAAAATGAGTAATTGTCATTCACCCAAAGGATTGTTTATTGATGCCGTTTCACAGGGAAATCACATGGGCCACATTTCTTCTGTTGAAATCCTGGATTTGGGCTTACCAGGCATTACCAAGAAATCAAGGGGGGTTCCGGTCCAGGTTATTACTGGAGTCTGGGGTTCCGGTGAGTAGAAATGAAACAAAAAAAAAAAAGGGGGGGCACAGTGTCATGACCGTTTGTAGCTGTAATGAACTCATTTTCAGGTGGTCCAATCTTAGGCCTGGAGGGCCACTCTTCAAAGTGTTTTTTTTTCTCCGGCGAGTGCTGGAGTGAGTGGTTAGTAGTTGAGCCTAAAAGCAGGCAAGCAGGAGTTTATTTTTAATGGCTAAGTGGCACAGGGGAAACCCCGTGAACAGCAGGCCTGTAGAGATCAGGCAAGAGCAACCTGTAAGGAGATTACCACAGTAGGCCCCAATTGCGTCCTTCACTAAGTCAACACACATGCAATCACTTACACACACACACACACACACACACACACACGCACACATGCACACACTCTTCTGCGCACACACTTTTCTGACTCAGCTGTTTTGTAGGAAGCCCGCTGCCTTTGAAGCAGGGAAGAATCTTTCATTACTTGAGACATGGAGAAAAAAAGACAGAGGGAGATGACAGAGAGAGAATAACCAGCCCATTGTCTTCAGAGTGCCCCCCCTCTCTAAAAAATAATAATTGTGAGGTCCTAATTACAGACACACCATAGCAGGTGGTGGAATTTGCACCTGGGAAAGTGTGTGGGTGTATGAGATAGCAGTAAAACAGTAAGTGGGTTGGTAAGAAACCATGGCGCAACAAGAAAAAAAAACACTGCTACTTGGAGGGTGCAAATCTGTCCATGTGTATGTCTTTATGATGTTGCAGACAGACATTACTCGTTAACAAGTGACCAACTGACAGTGACAGATTGTAAAGGTTGGCTGTACTGCTCCTAAAACAGACACATTAAAAAGCCATTACAATGCTGCTACTGTGCCTCTGTTAAACCGAAGTCCATCTTTACCGTTCTCAGAGGGGGGTACACAGCTGGGAATAATCAATGCAAGTTATGACGTTTGGCTGACAAATTCAAAATAGCCCATGGCTACTCTCACTCACAAACCGCAAGGCATTTTAAATCGGATATCACAGTCACTTAATTGATGAAAGTTCGACCACAAAGCGAGTGAAATGGTGATTCATACCCCCAGTTGACTGGTGTGTGTGAGGGGACAGAGGGGACGGCTGGACGAATAGGTGCCCGAATGATGCAAGAGGCTCTCATGGGATGCCTTCTTACCGTAATAGCGCAGTTAAGCAGGAGCAATTGTCCGGAAGAGAGGAAGACATCTGGAAAACCGCCAAATCTTAAGCAGGAAAAAACGCACAAGAGCTGAACATGCTGGAGAATGACGTCAGTACAAAACGTGGGATTTTTCGGACCAAACAAATCAAAGGCTCAAACACTGGCACACGGCTGCTCACGCACTCTCTCTTGCAAAACACAAACACACACATAAAACAGGATGCATGGCCTTTTTCGTGCGCAGCTGTCGTGTCGTGTCGTGTCCAGATCAAGGTCATCTCAGTTTACTTGACTGAATGAAAACTAGACTGATGACAATACCCATTATCCGAGATAATGGTACCTCGAGTTTCGCATGTTATGATGGCATTGACATATGCGACGTTGTGACCCAACATTGTCAACTTGGCCAGAGTATTCCGTTTGATAATCCGCAGGTTGTCTTCATTTTGTACAAGGATATTCAAACAGGTGGGTGCACTTTAAATGACAGCTGTGAGGACACCGCTCTCCCCCTATCTTACCATCACAACCTGCAGTCTGATCCAAAACAAAGACAGATAGGAGGAGCGCGCAAAACAGAGTGTGCTCATTAGGTCCCAGACTGCTATTCTTGGCAGAACAACAGTGGCTCTCATACATTTAAAGTGAATAGATAGACTTGCGAAAGATTTAAATAAATCAGTGTCCATACACTGAACACTCACCAATGTCCATAGCATTCACGCCACCCAGTGTTTGTAAAGAGAATCACAGGGTTAAGTGTTCAAATGTACTTTGCACTGTTGGGGAAAAAATGGTTTTATCAAGGAATTTATTGACATTGAATAAAATCTGATCAGTCAGTTGTCTTCCAAATCACAACTTTATTAATACTCTATGGGGTGTAATACATTGGTATAAAACATGGTTATACACAAAAGAACTTGGAATATTGTCTGGTTATGATATGGTCATTTGGTCCACGTAGCTAATAAGAATTAATTTGCTCTAAATGAATGCTCAGAGTATCACAGATCATTGGGTAGCAGATGATTCCATCTCCTGCTACCCAACTGAACATTATGCATAAGGCATCCGATGTGAAGTCCTTTTCACAACATGACCACCTCCATCTTTATAACCATTCTTCCACAACCTCTGGACTTTTCACAGGTGAACATTAGTGACCCCACACTGTGTGTGTGTGTGTGTGTGTGTGTGTGTGTGTGTGTGTGTGTGTGTGTGTGTGTGTGTGTGTGTGTGTGTGTGTGTGTGCATTTGGGTGTGTGTGTGTGTATGTGTGTATGTGTGTGTGTGTGTGTTGTGATGAAGGTGTTCATCCTTACAGAAAGCCCCCTGTCATGTAGTTTGTTTAGTTCTTTTCTTTGTCTTCCACCTGGTCTCAACTTGTTACAAGTATCCATTGCATCCAGGCAACAGTTCAACTAAGATGAGTATCAGATGTCAATGATAATGTGCTCTGATTAAACACTTCTCTGATTAGAAACAGATTTTTGCTCTGCTCCAGCAGATCTCCCCAGAGAACCAATTACAAAACGAAGCCACAGGCCTTATCCCACCCTCAGCTTGAGCAATCTATATTCAAACAAGGTGGTTGTTCAGTCCATATATCTGTCATAAGCGTGACACTACAGTCTGGTCCTCTGATTGGCTGGCAATTCATCCTGGTCCAGCCCCCAGAGGAAAGTACGCAGGCGTGTCATTTCCTTCTGCAGTTCAGGATTGGGGATGGGCTGGGAGAGATCCAGGCGTGGTGTCTCATTTGGGAGGATGAGCGGGGGATGATCCAGGAAGCTCTCGAAAATATCTAAGGGAATAAGTCGAATAATGTGAATGCTGGATGAGAGTATCAGAGGTTGCTTGTGTTGGATGTGTCTTAGTTTATGGAGGGACCACGTACCTCCACTGAGTTCTGTACCAGGGGGCGGGGCCCAGGAAGCAGGTGGGGCTCGGGCAGGACCCAGCTTGTAATGGGTCAGGAGGTGATGGAGCTGGGCGGGGCTCAGCAAGGTGTGGTCCTCCAGGAGGCTCGGCCATGAGGACTGATCAGAGGAGAGCCCATCAGACAGAGGACAGATTTAAGGCCACAACCCTCAGAGGGTCATCCATAAACATGGTGGCAGTGAACATTACAGTGTCAATATGTGATGCTGCATTTCAGGGAGACCACTGGCCTTGGAGACATAATGGTGATGTCTACACAGAGCATGAAGGTGAATATGTGAAATAACATGACATGTTCATATATACAGCCCAGTCTCATCTGGTCTACAGCCCAAACTGGACCAAATCACAAATGTGTCAGTTTTACCTGGATCAGGCGTGTCTTGGGAACACAAAGGAAGTTCACTGTGACTGACAGTTTCTTGAGAAACTCAGAGGCAATGTCACCCAGACCAGCGCCTTGCAGCCAGTCCAGCACCAAGTCCAGATTGGTCCGGATCTGAACTGCTCTTGACCACGAAAAGAGCCCATCTAACAGACAAGATCATAAAAAAGTTAGTTCCGATTTCATAAAAGACATGTTTCCCACAGTGTTTCAAATTGTTGCAGCTCCCAATACTTTTCACTTTTCACTTTCATCTATGTGAAGTGGCCGGTCACCTCTCTCCAGCAGGGTATTGAGCAGGGAGGTGTTGGTGAAGAAGAAGAGATAGCCAAAGGTCTGAGATGTGAGTGGAGGGGAGAGGCAGGCGTCCCGCGTGAGCTGCAAAGAGCAGCGGTACACCTCCACCAGTCCAGCGACGGTGGGAGGCAGCGCGGACACGTCATCCTCTTCCTCCTTCTCTCCTCCTCCACCCTCGGCTTCACCTTCACCACTCTTGCTCTCCTTTGTCCTGGCCGTCTCCTTCTCTTTCTCTCCTCGGGAGAAAGGGTTGGTCTCCAGCAACGCTGGCAACAGGGTGTACAAGGTCTGGTGGAGTGATGAAAGAACACAATGGAAAGAATGGCTTTGAAACACAATAGCTAACAGTTGGGTACACCAGATCCTGCCAAAAAAACACTTCGTGTTTTGAAAACACAAATTAGCACACCATATAGTGTGGTGAAATGTTGTGTATGGTCATTCCTTTTGTTTGTTTTTGCTTGCTGCAGGTCACCTTCTGAAGCATTCTCACCTTTGTCAGGTGATAAACACACTGTTGGAAAGTGTGCATGATGACATCATCGAGTTGCGTCAAGGCTTCGGAGCAAGTGTCCATGTCAGCTGTTAGAACAGGGTCACCTGGAGCTGCACGTCAGAGAATCATAATATTTGGGAATATTATGCTAAGTATCTGAAGGTTAGTTGCCAGATTCCATGAACAATTTTAATCAAGCAGACTTTCATTTAAATATCACAGTGTAAAATACGCACAGTGCTAATGCAGACCGATTATTGATATCAAATAAACAGTCGGTAGCATTTTTTGTTTGTATTCCCCAGTTAATTGTTTTGTCTAATGTTTAGGTGTAAAGTTCAAAGCAGAGGAGTATACAAAACGATAGGAGCTGGGATAGACAAAACAATGGCAATGAGACAGAGAGTTTTGGGATAGTGAGTGTTTTCATTGGGACATGATGTTTTGAATAGGCAAGTTTGTTCTTCTAAGGGAAAAGTCCAGTCTCACCCTCAAACTCCCACTCTTTCTCCATTGCTTCGACCTTGACCTGAAAGAAGTTTAGGAGCTCAGTGGCATTTGACATCCAGAACATCAGAGGACGGAGGTCTGTTGCTAGCTGCTGCACACTGGGGGGACTTAGGTCACCATTTGAGTCTGTGGGGCTGAGATTGAACAAAGCTCAAGGTCACCACCATATGCATGTAATACAGGCTGTATTATGTGTAATTGAGAATATCACACGAGTATGTTATATTTCACAGAATATGTTATATTTCATAGATTACAAAAAGATTACACACTCGAATTCTGCTCTTAAAATTAAGCAGTGACAGAAAGCTATTATTTAGTTTTATAAAAATCGATTATGATAT
Source organism: Sardina pilchardus (assembly GCF_963854185.1). Classification (NCBI taxonomy): domain Eukaryota; kingdom Metazoa; phylum Chordata; class Actinopteri; order Clupeiformes; family Clupeidae; genus Sardina; species Sardina pilchardus. The sequence goes on from NC_084999.1 coordinate 31,647,651, forward strand.
ACAGCTTCATACAGAAATGAGAGAAAAACACAGATAGAACTTATGCTGCCTCCATCCAGAAAGCATTATGTAAATTCAAAACTCCGAAACCAAAATGCAACTGAACACTATGAAAACTGTCAAGATTCAAGAACCACAAAAATGTTCTTACTTTTGTGTGGGATGCTTGTCCCCAAATTCTTTTATGTTGTCCTGAAAAGAGTAAAGGAATCAGGGGGAGGGGGGAGCCAGAGATTAGACCACATTCAGCTGAATGACGGAGGGAATGTCTGACTGATTCATCCGGACAATGACAGCACATTTTCCGAAGGAGTGGAAATGACATCAGTCTCTACCTCTGTTTACAAACTCAAGCAAAATTCCAGTGAAAACCCATCTGTCTGGAGCTACTGCTGATTCTAAAGCTGGATCTCAGAGCACAGCATTTACAGACAGCAGACCATTTCAGGGGGGCAAGAAAAACATCAACAGCTCATAAAGGAATCCATCATCTGATCTAACATGTTTATGTAAACTCCAAACGGTTCTGTCTCCATTACATCTCCTGGCAACGCACTGACAGCATTCCCTTTGCTCAACAGGGGAGGATTAGGAACACGTCTGCGTACATATTTCAATAAATGTACTACTTACAATCGCTTTGACCTGTGCTACAAAAATGATTTCTGGGAGCCAAAAACTACACAAATCATACGAATCTGAATATGATCAGATTTGCCCTGTAAAATGTCTCTGTCCTCTGGTCTGCTGCAACTACATTATTACCAATTAGTGCCTGATGTCTCCCTCAGTTCATTTAGTTTTTCTAAGAAATGCAACTGTTTATCCTATGGGGTGATATTTTTGCACAGGCACTGTTGTTGCTCTAAAACATCACATTTATCCTCCTTTTAATGAATGGTGTTTTGGAAAAACTGCTGTTAAAAACAAAAACAAAATGTCCACTTGACTTGACCATCAGCATCCAATGCTTCAGAGTTACAGTACATAAAATGTGGTCTGAGAGATGTTTAACCAGTACAGGCATGTCTTTATGGGTGACCCATGCCTTATTTTTTATCTCATTTCAGCCTACACATAACTGCAGCTTAACCTGACTCACTGATGGTCAAAGAATAACTGCCTCTGCCAAATGTTTGAAGATATGCTTGTTTTCTTAAATTTGTTGTAATAGGTAATTAGAGATATCAACTTCCGGATCTACGGCGACATCCGAAAGTTTCCACTCACCCACACAATGCCTTTGATGTGTGTGGCCGCCTTTAATAACAGCTGGGGCGTGAGGGCAGGGTCCAGGTGTTTAGAGGCATAATCAATCATGACCGACAGGAGGTAGGCAGGAGCGAGAGCGCCACCTCCTGAGTCAGGGGAAGAGTTCTTAGAGATGATCTCCTGAAAGAAAAGGTTGGGACTGAAAAGAGTTTGCTGTGACACAGTATCCTGCATTGAATTTGTGCATCTCTCTGGTATAAGTGTGGTTAACTCTCACTTGCTGTTTCAGACACACCTCCAGTGTTTATCTGTGGTTAAATTACTGTATTTGCTTCTGGTTAAATATTCTCTTCCAAACCTGATCAAGCTTGCCTAATAGGAAGGTGCAAGTGGAAAGGCCCTGTCTCTTTTTTCAAACATGTCAAATGATTACAGAGTTTGATGTCAAACAAGAACATTTTTAGCTGCAGGTCTGATCTGATATCCTTTTATCAGCTGGAGCCTGCTAGCTATACATGGCATGGATTTGGCAATGCCCTTTTAATTCAACACTTGTTCCTGTAATTCCCTGGAAATAACAGTCACCTAAAGTGATCACTGAAGGCATTCATTCTCATGTAACAATGGCCAGTTGTTTGAAGGGCTTATCAGCGCCAGTGTGGCTGAAAGTAGGGCTCTTCCAGTAACAACGTTCACTTGTTTCGCCACTCACCTGTAGCAGTGCATCTGCATGTCTGGGCTGGAATCTCAGCAAGGCCTCGGCTGAGCCCAGATACTGCCTCAGCATTTCCTGTCGGTCCACCATGGCTCCAGGGCCGCAGGAAGCAGATGAGTCGGCTTGCCAGGGAAGGGGTAGAGCAAGTGGGGGGGCAGGGGTCACTCGAGGGTCACGGTACAGGAAGAGGAAGTGACCCCCGAGTCCCAACAGATCCCCTGGCTTCAGCACAGCTTCCCTGTACAGCGGTGCTCCATTGTGGGTGACAGCTCCTCCTCGGAAAGGACGCACCAGTGCTGAGAAGGTTCCAGAAAATATGAAGCGGGGAGTTAGTGCTGGCACAGACTACATGACACACATTGCATACCAAAACACTTACCGATAAGGGTGATACATAAACATCCACTATACAGTGAAGAAAATAAGTATTGAAAGCATCAATGGTTTTTTTTTTCAGTAAGTATATTTACAATGAGGCTGTTCACATGAAATTTCCACCAGACATTAGCATTAACTCAGGACATCCACACATATAAAGAAATCCAAACATTGAAGTCCATCAATAAAGTTATGTGTAATAAAGTAGAATGACAGGGAAAAAGTATTGAACAAGACAACTGAAATGTCTCAAATACTTTGTGGAAAAGCTTTTGTTTGTAATGACAACTTCAAAACATTTTCTGTATGAAGAAACGAATCAGTCGCCATATTCAGGTGTGATTTTGGTCCAATATAGTCTTTAAATCTTCCAATATTCCAGGGGGGCCTCCTATGAATCCTGATCTTTAGTTCCTTACACAAATGTTCAGGGCCTTGATTTTCTTTCTCTGAAACTAATTGAGAGTATCCTTTGTTGTGCTTTGGATCGTTATCCTGCTGGAAGGTCTACTTATGTCTCAAAAATGGCTCCAGTCATCATTCCTTTAACTATGAAGCCTGCCAGCACCATGAGATAAAAAACAGCCCCATACCATGATGCCTCCTCCACCTCCAAACTTCATGAATTCTTCGTATTTTTAGGATGATGTGTCATTTCTCCTCCAAACATGGTGGAGAAATGGCAGACAAAAAGTTAAATTTTTCGTCTGACCAGACTACATTCTCTCAATGTTTCTTAGGCTTGTCCAAAAGTTTTGTAGCAATCTTTAAACGAACTTTGACATGTTTTTCTTTAGTAATGGACTTTGGGGGGGGGGGGGGGGGGGGGGGGGGTGAGAGGCCATGGCAGTGGAGTGTATTGCTTTTCTCTGTGGTGGTCCTTGGGCCTTGGGCTACTCTCCTGACTATCCTTCTGGCTTCCTGGTAAGAAATCTTACAAGGAGGTCCTGTGCATGGTGGGTTGATGACACAGTGATGTTCCCTCCACTTGCAGATATTGGCCCCAATGAAATGCATCTGTATTCAGTTGCCATTGATATGCTTTGCAACAATAAGGTTGTGAAGGTCTTGGGGAAAGGTCTTTGCTTTTACCCATCATGAAATGTTTCTTGTGTGACACCTTGGTAACAAAACACTTTATAGCCCATCAATATCTACTCACCCAGCTGATATTAATTTATACAGATAGTAGGTATCCCATACACAAAAATATATTTGAAATATATTTTCGTAATATATTTTGAATATCTGGTGAAACTTTCATGTGAATAGCCTCTAAATTTGATTACTGAAAGAAATGGTGATGCGTTCATATGCTGTACATAGTGAATGAACAAAGAGAATTAACACAGTGGCCACCAGGGCCTTCATAACGTTCAAAGTTTTTTTGGTCAGATTCAGAGAGTGATATTTTGATAGAAACTGTCAGTTCTATATTGATTACATCTTCCCTGTCACTGATATACATTTACTTATATCAGACATACAGTATACAGCACCTGGTTTGTGAGCAAATAAACAACAAAAGATTTTCTAGTTGACCTGCTTTTCTTACAGTTCTGCTGCACCAATACATTTTAAGCAGATGCTTTTATCCAAAGTGACTTAAACTGTAGTCAAAGGAGGTAGTAGAAGGAGGATGCAGAATAAAGTAAAAGTTAGAAAGAAAGGAAGTCCATGATTGTATGTGCATCATGTTATGTGTGTTGGGTCGTTAGATGTGCTAGGAGAGGAGGTATTCTCCAAAGAGTTGGGTCCTCAAGAGCTTCTTGAATATAGGGAGGGACACCCTTGCTCTGGTAGCACTTGGTAGGTCTTCCCACCAATAGGGAACATTAAATGAAAATAGTCTGGATTTCTGAGTGTGTATGGCGACAGTGCAAGACAATGTTCCTTGGAGGAATGCGGCGACCAGGGGAAACATAAGCCTTGATGAGAGCATTTCAAAAAGCAGGACCAGACTCAGCAATCACTTTGTAGGCAAGCATTAGCGAATTAAATTGCGGTGAGTTGACACGGGCGGCTAAGGATAGCGAGTGGAGCTCGATGAACAGCAAGGTAACATGTGCCCTCATTGGTTGATTGAAAACCAGACATGCCACTGTATTCTGGATCATCTGTAGTAATTTCACAAGCTGGGAGGCCCATTAGAAAGCCATAGCGGTTGTCAAAGTGAGAGATAACCATGGTATGTAACAAAACTTGTGGCATATTGGGTCAGGTGCAGCATCGTTTTTCTTATATTGAATAGTGTGAACCGGCACAACAGAACGACTAAGGTGACATAGAGAAGGTCAGCTGGTCAGCAATAATGACACCCAATTTTCTTGCAACCTTGGAAGGAGCAAGAGTTAGGGAGTCAATTTTGATGTTGATATTGTGATGAATGGTTTGTTTGGCTGGGAAGACCAGCACTTCAGAGGTGATGTTCCCTCATCCCTGTGGACATGTCAGAGAGACAATCCGAGATCCGCTCTGAAGTAGGGAACAACAAATAGAGTTGGATATCATCTGCCTTGCAGTGATATGAGAAGCTATGGGAAAAGATAATCGGGTCCAGTGAGGTGTACTTGTCAAAGAGAATGGGCCCCAGCACTAAGCCTTGGGGCACCCCTGTGGCTGAGGTGCGGATGTTGTCCTAGCCAGGACATATTGAACAATGTGAATCAATGTGAACAATTCAAACCATGTGCTTTTCCTGTGATGCCCATGTTCGAAAGTAGTAGGATGAAAGCAGCTGATAGATTGAGCTGCTGCTCTGGTTGCCTTTGGCTTCTGTCACAGACAAAAGAGTAGTTTCAGTGGAGTGGCAACCTTTAAAGCCGGACTGAGTAAGATCAAGGAGGTCATTCCATAAGAAGGATCCTAACCTGTATCTAAACCATGTAACCATTTGCAAAGTTTCAAGCAAGAATGAGGTCAAGCTCTTTGGCAACTTTGTGAGTTGGGGGCTATGAACCCATTGTAGCTCAAATCAGGGACAAGAAGTTTGCAGAGTTATAGGATTGTCTAAGTGGATGTTCATGTCCCTAAGGATGAGCGGGACAGTCATGCTCATAGATGGAAGACAGCAGAGTGTTCAAAAGAATGGGTCTATTGCAAGTAGGACAGGTTTGCCTTTCCCTGGTAACTCAAAATGGACATCAAATGTGTGTACAGATAGGAGTATGAAACTAGCACTTTAAAATGCTAAGATAACATTTAACACGATTCACAAACGTAGTGGCAAGTGTGGATGACCAAGCGGTCTTTTTCTATGTGTTACCTTGTCCACGAGGGTGCTCAGGTGCAGCAGAGTCTCTCCTGACCAGCAAATGTCGGACAAGGAGGTCAGGGGCCGAGAGGAATGTGTCCACTTTCAGGGGCCTCTTCCCCTTCCTCTCCCTCTCTCTGTCCTTCTCCCGCTCTCGCGGGGTTGGCTTCCTCCCAAAGACGTGTGTGTGCCCGGTCATTATGTACAAAACAAAGTCCTGAAAAAAATAACAAGGAGGAAAAACAGACACATAGATAGAGAGTTTAGAGATGGAGGTAGAGGAAGAGACTCGTCTGTTATCATGCCTGTAGCGGTTGCGGAAATCAGCAAATCTCCAATCTTAAGTTGGATAGAAATGCACGGAGATAAGGAATGAAGTGTGTTACAGTTTTTTACAATCGAATCGTGAGTTAGGTCATTGTGCATGGTGGCCGGGGACAGACACAGGCTCTCTGTGCTGTTGTGCTCCAGCATTGTGTGGCTCTATAGCTGTTTTGTGCTTTATGTTGAATGGAAGATTCTCTCAAAGGTAGGGAAACAGTGATGGTATGTGAAGATTAGAGGGATGCAGGTATGATGTAATGTGCCAAGTTTGATAGCGTCTCGGACGCAAGTCTAGCCTTGCTCTGGTCGTAGCCTTGCAGCAACAGGAAATAGGGGCGGTCTGTGGGCGGGAGGATCAGACTCTGCGACATCACTTCCAGGTCACAGGCGGAGATATCCTCTTCCACGGTTCTGGTGCGCCTGTCCACCTCATTCCCCTTCGATCCCATGACCTTTTCAGATAGAGTTTGTATGGTCAGCATGGCGGAGCAAAGCTTTTCCTTTTCAAACAATTCTATTTTGGGAGATCCCAGATACAAACATCCTATTTTTAACATAGAAAAAAACACTCTAGTGATTTATTCCTTGTCGCTGTGTTTCACTCACCTCAGAGGCCTCTGTGGCTATCATCATGCTCATAATGTTCTTCCTATCGTTGGGTCCGGCACTGCTGTTTTGGGCATTGCCTGATCTTCGAGGGTCATTCGTGGCATTGTTGCCTTGGCGACGTCTCAAGCTGATGTTCATGTCACTGATGCTTCTCCTAAGTTCCGTGTTGCGTCCGCGGTGGCCTCGTTCGTTCTCCTCTGGTCCACCCCCAGAGGACATGCGGCTTCTCCTCCAGCGAACTACACATGGACAGATCATATTGTTTCTGGTGGTGCTCTGAGTCAAAGCTTTTAAGGCATTTACAGTAAGTCAAAGCCTTTGTGTCCTTTTACATTACAGTAGATGAATGTAGACTCTGTTTCTTACCCTGAGAGTTCTCTCCATCTCGTTCTCGCTCTATTTCTCTGTTCCGCTCGTCCCTCTCATAGTCTTCTCGTCGCTGGATTTCAAAGCGCCTCTCAAAGCCATCCTTTGGCCGCCACATGTCCACGAGGAGCAAGGGACATTCCCAGGGGGCCACACCCCTTCGACACTCGGTTTCCCATTGGAAGGTTCCATCTGGCTGGTGGATGGGCTTTCCAATGACATCACACAACAGGAAGTCCTCAGGGGAATGTTTCTGGAGAGCTGAGCAGGTGTGAGAGGAAGCGAGACTATTCAGGCTTTCATTGAGGGACTTTCTTGTTGCCATTGTTCAATACTGTGTACAGCATGTCAGCCAAGGACAACAACATAATGTCATAAACACCCCATTGAAGCATAACAATGATGACACTGATCACTCAGTAATATTGCTAGCCAACATGGAGTCTTACATTACAGCTATGAGTAAAGGCCCTTTTGCACTGTAGGGAACCCCTTTTTTGCACATTCAGATACTGTACGTATGGAACTGGGGATTAAAGAGTTCCTCTGCCACAGCTCCTATAACTATCTGAGCTCCTACTTTAGGGTAGGGGATTTCCCTGTGCAGGAACCATGACTGATGTGCAGGCCAAGGTAGCAGAAGTGACATCTCTATACAAATAATTAAGGTTCTTTAAATTCGCTTAACATAAAAACCGCACGAGAAGGCTGCAGAGACTGACTACTGTCACCCAACAAATGCCTTCTAGATGAGAGAAATTTTCATTAACAATACTGATGAGCTTCTAGCTTGTCAATAAACTTCAGTAGCTAGAAGCTAAATAGCAATGCTGTCCATTTCATTACTTTATGTGCATAATAATAACTGGGCTACCCACTGTGTGGGAATACAATAAAAGTCCTAGAAAAGTTCGGAGTAGCCTCTGCAGTCAGAACTGTGTTCTTAGAACTGTTGTGTCCAAATGTGAATGAAGGTGATCAGTTTGATTCTTATGTATCCAATAGTGAGTATGAACATTTGATTAGTGCGAACATTACTCTTCATCTAGACCATATGGTTGTAGGGAGTGGGTGGCCTACTTACCTGAGTCATCAATTTCAGTGTCCCTCTCTCTCTCAGTGTAGCGGGTGATGACCTGTGCAATGAGCTGCCTGGCAGTGGAGCGGATGTTGGCCAGGAGGCTGCGGTAGTTGGCACCGCTGGACAAAGCGTCCCCGTAGATCTTAATGAGTCCAGGAGCAGTGGACGAGGCCGGGGGTAAGTAGTGATGGGTGGAGGGGGCAGCAGAGTGTGCCCACAGCTCCCTCTCGCGGTCCCCTACAGCCCGGTCCCGGTCGCTGTTGGAGCGTCCCCTCAGGAAGAGGTGGGACAGGCGCTTGGTGCGGGACTGAGGGGCAGCGGGACGGGGCCTCATGAACGCGGGGGAAGGAGACGGGCACGGGGAGGGGGCAGCCAGGGAGGGCGTGGAGACGGACAGGGCAGAGGAGGGAAGAGAGGAGGCCTCATGGAGGGAGGCGGCGTCCGAGCTAGTGTTGGATCTGGAAGAGCAACACACAGAGGATGACATAAAGATACACACACACACACACACACACACACACACACGTTCACACACATACACACACACACACACACACACACACACACACACACACACACACACACACACACACAAACATACGCATGTAGGGAGTTTCACTTAGTGTTACATTTCCTGACCTGAGCTTTGTATTACAGGCATACTAAGACACTCACATTAACATCTACATAGAGTGCTCAACCCATTCAAACCCTTTATTTACTGGTATCCCCGTCAGTATCACTCTTAATTGGCTGTGTCATGTTTCTTTATTTGATTGGAAAACACTCTAATCAAATTTCAGCATTACACTCTGACATAGGTACTTTGGCAAATGTAATTGCTACATACGCACGATGTTTGGTAAATGAGTTATGAGTGAAATTCTACAATCTCATTCAAATTCTATGGCGCCCTATGAACAAACTTAATACATTTCATGGATGTTAAGAAGTATTTGGTAAGTGTTACTCTCTTTGTAGAATAGCCAGGCATTCTTATGGAAATGTCAGATATTTTTCAATGAAAACATGCAGATGTCTGTGGGTGTGGTGTGTTAGGGAACAGAGGGGACATTGAGAGGACTGACTTGACTGACGCAGCACTAGGCCAGCGGGCTCCCAGTTTGGCAAAGTGTTTACGGGGAGAATTTATCCACAGGCCCACTGGGAAATGGAGCTTCCTGAAACGCGGGCTGCCAGATTCTTCCATCTGAAAGAGAAGGGGGGAACAGGGGCTGAGGTGGAGGGAAGGGAGGAGAGGAGGGGGTAGATACATAGCAACAGAAATGTCGTACTCAGTCTTGGATATTGTGGTTGAAGGCCGGCTCCCCAAACCTAGAAGTTTATGAAGTTGTATTGCCCTTGTATCTGTCCTGAATCTCATTCAGTTCAATCCAATTATATTTCTCTCTCCAATCAGTTTTCAAGAATTGAATCATAGTTATGATGTCAGTCAGGAAGACTGAAAGAAAATGTAATTTTGAGTCATCAGGACACGAGGGCAAGGTTGTGTTCTGTCTCCCTCCACGCAAGTCAGCTATGACTAACATCTCACAAGAGACAAATCTTTCGCATTTAGTGACAAACGCATATTACTGAGAGGATTGCAAAAATTTGTTTCTGCAGCAAATAATTAAAAACAGTCTCTCTGGCTGTGGAAAGGCTGGGCTAAACAAAGTCTCCCAGGTCACATAGACGTCATGTGAGTTTACCCAGGGTGGATGAGAGGAGTATCTATCAACTAGTGGTGTAGTCCACAGGGCTGAAATTTTGCTGATGTATTTTGTTTGTTTAAATGTGAGCAAAAACCATGCAATTCTGCTTGCATATTGTAGTAATATTTCATGTTATTTTTCAATCCACACCCTCACACTGTCCCTCTCGGGCCCCATGTCTGAGGGGAAATCCCAAAACAGAGCAAGCCACAGGTCAGGCTGTCTCTCCCTGCTTCAGCTTAGGGAGCATCATATTTTTAACTCACTTTAAGTCTTATTCAGCACTTTGTACAAGAGATCTCAGCCTCTTACTCTTTTAACCCGGCCTCTCTGTTATTATCAAGGTTCACGTGGTAAAGGTCAAAATACAAAAGTTATAACAATACGCACAGACCATACAGCATGATGATAATTGATATAGTCGCGGCAAATATAGTGCGGAAGCCAGAATCAACAACATAAAACATTTTGTTTCAGAATACAGAGGGCAAAGCCCTTAAAATATAAATATCAAATTACACACTGACTTATTACTATGGCAAATCTTGTCAGACTCACTTACAGTAACTTATTTTTTTCAGTTGCTGTTCTTCTCCACAGATGTGTGGTATTCCAGCTTTCTCAAGTCGTTTCACAATCTACTGTATATTACTTCTTCTTTCACCAGCATCAGGATTATACTCCATTGTGAAAATCACGGCCCGTCAATTGCTTTACCTTTTCTCATCTATACTTCAGTGTACAACCTTTTCTCAATGTTTTACATTGCGATCATCTTCTACCGCCCTTTCTTCACCAGCCTCTTCTAACAACTTAACTTTCTTTTGCCTTCTCCCACTTTTTCTTTCTCTCTCTCACTCTGTGTCTATAGATAGAGAAGCAAACCCATTGTTCTTAGTGACAGAATTTCCTTCCTTCTCACTGGACAACACCTATATCCTGAGAGAGAGAGGGAGAGAGAAAAAGGGAGAGAGAGGACTGGAGAGTTGACTAAAATGGGAGACAGCGTATTTTGTCGTATACACTCCGACCCCTAATCACTGTTGTACATTTATACCTATATACCAACACAGATAATGAAAGTCGACGATAATCTGATGTATACTGGATTGCCTAATACTGAAAAAGGACATTTCGATACACAAAAGGGGGTAAGGATGAAAAGAGGCCTATTAAAGCAACACTAAAGCACTTTTCCTCTGTTGCACACACACACACTATTTGTTTATCCACCAAATAATGATGTCCACAGATAGGGTAGAGCATGTTGCATGATTTTTTAGGTCTCATTTCATCGAACCACAGGTATGCTACCCAATATGGTAAAGTTACATAGTGTGGTTATAGCCGATAGAGGGCTGCGAAGTCAATGCAGAAGTGCTGTTCACCGTGTTACGAGTTGATGAACCGCTGAAATGATTTTGGAAACATTATGTTGAGGTACACAAAACTTGTGTGCTATAACTGAGACGGACATTTAATTAACAAAGAGTAATGCACTTTAGATTCATTGACCAAATGAGTGGCTATAAGGCTATGGGAACAACTGGACGTGGAAGTCTGCACACCAGAATATGCTCCTCAGTTTTTGTAATGGTATAGCCTAAATCACAATTTTTCCTGACATACACTTACACCCAGTGTTCATTGCTTTTGGATGTGTGCGCGGAACACTTGAACTCTTTAACAACTGGACGTGAGAATTTTAAGGTGACACTCTTCTGCCATTTGTGCAAATGACAAATGACAGTAGGCTACACTAATGTACTAAGTACACAAATGATGCTATGAGAGGTTAGTGCTGTAATAGCATGGTACAATAATAAAGTGTTCACTAATGTAGAAGTAACGAGGAAAAGGAAGACAACATGGCTGGACAGGAAGTTGCACTTAGAGGAACATCTGTGACCTTTGACCCCATCTACAACAGGAAGATTGTAACAGGAAATAAGAAAGAAGAGACTGAGAGAGAAGAAGATAGAGACACTTCCCTGTGAAAGAAATCAAATGTGGCAGTTTATTCACAATTATGACTAAACAAATCACAAAACTGCTTACTGCTTCTCTACTGCAACCATTAAATGCCTATGACTGTGTGTTATCTGTCCATCTTTCTCTCCATCCACCCTCTCCCCATTTAATGATGCAGTGTTGCCTCGCTTTTGTCTCTTGGAGGTACCTAACCCTGAGAGTTTGACTTCCCAAACTGCTTTGTTTCAAAACGTACTGTTCAAAAGAAATTCAAAACCCACTTATTTTTAAGTTCAGACAATATTCAAAGTGAATAACTTCATAAGTTGTTAGATTCTCACACAAATAAATGGTGCCATAAGGCTGTCAAAGCGCTTTTGCATATGTCTTCTTTCTGTTTTTGCAAACATAAAGCTCCACATGGCTCCAAGTGTTAAAGGAGATTTTCACAGAGTGACTGTCCAGTAAAACATTTGCTCCAGTAAATCTGTGCGGAAGTTGTCCAGCTGGAGCTCTACAGTCACCCATGTCCGTCCCTCATTTCCTGGATCCAGCCACACTTCAAAAGCAGGAACTGTTTCAATTTTAATTAATTCACCCATTAATCATTCTAGCCAATCAATTTTATATGTTTGAAGGCCAGTTACTGTTAAATTTATGGATTTTCATAAAACCTCATGCACGCTCCTTACACATTTTTCATCTAGGCCTACCCTAGTGTTGAGAGGAAATGGTCCCTCAGCTGGAGGAGAAAAATGGGTTCCTTTGGTGACAGAGAGGGACAAATATAGAACAAACTCAGTTCTGTCCATCCTGTTGATTTCACAGTAAAGGTGGAGCTGTGGGAGAAAAAAACAATAACATAAAGACACAAATTAACGTTTTCAAGCTACAGGTTTTAATCTTCCTTGACCTTTTTTAACTGTCCACTTTCAACAAAAAAAAATGGTTGACTCTGACAAACCATATGAATTTGTTTGTATAGGCCTATTTAGCCTGGAAAGAAAGGCTCTCTAAATTCCGATGTCATCAAACACTTTACACAAACCCACACACTGAAACCCTCGTACTTGCCCCTGAAGATTTGCCCCGTGCTCTGCCCATAAGCAGAGCCCCTTTAGGGAGAGCCGGTCCACTTCCTATTAACTCCATTGTACCGGATTGTTCCTGCAATCTGTTGAAATTCCGCTAGGGACGTTGCCGAGCAAGTGATAAATGAATTGTGGTCTATGGGGCTAAGCGGCTAGAACTCGTTTTTTTCACAGTTGACAACTTCATTTCTTAATGTACATTGTCGTAGTAGCTACCTGAGTATAGGTTTTCCACTGGAAATGAAATAAAAAGTCACTCATGTCCTTTCTGCTTTTCATAGGATGGGCCGTTTTCCCTGTAACATGCTAGCATTTAGCTCATGGATGCTCGCGCACTGATCTATAAAGAATACCTGGATAGACTATCTCATTGTTGCTGACCCATCAACAATGAAGCCAATGGAACTGTCCCGAGTGGTCCCATAATGGCGGCGATATGTTCCAATTCCATTGTTGCAGAACGGCAACATTCTATAACTGTCTTTTACTGTCTATGCATTCCTATGGCAAGTGGTCCCATAATGGCCGCCCCCGTGTAGGCTTCAGAATTTTGACGTAGATGCTCTATCCAGGTATTCTTTATAGATCAGTGTGCTCGCGACACTCGCGACCGATTACGACCGTCGTGAAGCTGAACCTTCTTTTAGGTCTATGGCCGTAAAGTGGTTCGCTTGTGTCACGTGACATGAAAACTTTGAAAGGGTTTTTAGGAATAACAACACATATTAAAAATGTTATTGGTCAGCTGATTGTCAAGTCAAGTTATCCTGCATCGCATGCATTAATGCAATTTTAGGAGAAAAAATTATATAACGACAAATGTGGTACTGGGGGGTTCAGCTCCATTGCTACCCATTCATTCATCACTTGCTCGCGATCGCCCTCTAGTTGCAGTACCATGCGGAAGTATTTCGCTAGTGGTCCTTCTCCCCTTATTAGACATTCTCTGCCATAAGTGTCCCCGTGACCCCGTCTGGCCCCCGCCCAACTTCAGCTCCCGTACGTAGGCTACGCGAGGCTACGTCAGCATCCCATAAACCTTTGCGTTGCAGTACGCTTCCTTCTTCGCGAGACGACACATTTGGAAAAGAGAGGACACATCCCTGAAGGTTGACGATAATCTTTGACATGTTTTACAATAATCTGTCTCGTTTGCAAATGAGATGTCTGAATCAATAAGAAAAAAATGCTGAGAGTGTTGCATATCTATATGGCTAGTATTGAATTAAACTATCAGAATGTATAAAGTCAATGCTAGCCGGTTAGCTGCCGAACTAAGCTAGTTCTCCGGTAGCGCTAGATAAACGGGACTCAGCTAAGTGCTAGTTAGCTTGCTAACAAGGTTATCGAAGGTCCTTGTTCACTCAAATCAGACACTCGGATAACTGTATTAATTTCTGTGTAAAAAGAGTGAATGTTACAGAGCACTTAAGCCCTATCCATTACGTCATTGGTTGGTGAACTAAAATTACTCGTATTCACCCGTCAAATAAATAGCGCAGCTTGCTAGCTGACGTAGCAGCTAGCCTACTGTCAGTGATGCTGGGCACCGGTTCAGTACTTGTTATGCTATCTGGTATGTTGGAAACAAGCCATTTGTAGCTGGCTGATCAAGTTAGTTCGTGGTACTCTCCCAGCTGACCGTGCTATTTAAACATCTGACTTCGATTTTCTTTTTAACTTTGACTAATTTCACATACCATGTTTGCATCACTCACGGCGTGTTTATGCTTACAGTGTGAATCAACAAGGCATTAAATATGGCCGAGAACATCAACGAGAAGATCAAGAACTACAGGACTGCACCCTTTGACGCCCGCTTCCCTAATGTTAACCAGACACGAAACTGCTACCAGAATTATCTTGGTAAATACGTTTGTAGGTTACATACATGATACACAGTCCTACTTGTATTTCACAACAATACGTAGTCTTGTTGGAGGAAAGTCGTTGGATAGGATGGCCCACTTTGTTATGACTCTTAAGACATATCTGATATTTGTCATTCCCTGCTTTCCCTTCCATTAAAGCATTGTAAGTTGCGGGGACATAAATCAAAGCTTGTAGATTCAGTCAGGTCATGTGGTCATTTTTGAAAAAAAAAAATGCATTTCTGTTTGTGCTGACAACTAAGATAATAGATTAGTAGAATGAGAGGGGTGCATTTCAGTTAAAGAAGAAATCTGGCGATATTTCACATAGATCTCTGTTTCTTAAGGTCATTGAGTGCAGTCAGTATGGAAAAAAATGGTTAATTAATAGGGTGTCTGAAGTATGAAACTACCAAACAGCCAGATGCAAATTTCAAGCACAATATTGTTATGTTAAAGTTTAAACATTCATGATCAAACTGATTACTGATTGTTCTCTTCTAAGCAATGCTAAATCTAACCTGTGTTAGAATGAAAAAGGGAAAAATATCGTTGTGACTCATGACTGGTGATGTGAGTGCTGTGACGTCCAAATGCAAAATCCTTCAGAGATTGATTTCAGTGTCATCCTGAGTCTTGTTGTAAAGACACACAAAGAGTTAGAGTACACTATTAATCACGGGAAAGAAAAAAAACATTGGGTTTATTCGTGTTGCTTGACGCTGTGAATGAATATCGAATGGAATGCTTGAGTAACGTAAGTCCTAATAAGCCCACACTAATCCCCTGTGGACAGTGTATTACCCCTTACTGCTCACAAGGACATGGACATAATAACATCGTCATTACATTTATACAAATGAAAATGTTTTCGATTCAGATAACCTTACTGCCCTGTTCTCTGTGCCTCCCTCTCAGATTTCCACAGGTGTAACAAGGCTCTGTCAGACAAAGGCCAGGACGTAGCCCCATGTGACTGGTACCAGAGGGTCTACAAAAGTCTGTGCCCCTTGAGCTGGGTAAGACGGCCTTATTTATCTCACTTGAGACGTGTTGGGTCAGAATATCTCCGCCCCTGTCATTACACTAATTCCACTGTAAGGTTCTGGCAAGAGGCTAGGCCTGTGTGTTCCAGGTAGTGTGTTAAATGGATAGGTGATGGCTTGCTCTTCGGTGGCAGTACCTGTGACTTCACTCTGCGAATGACTGCAATTGTGCGACAAGACACATTGGTTAAAAAAATCACTGCTGGTGAAACGGCTCATTAATACCACAGTGAAGCTGGCTCCCAGTCAGCTATGAAGTGTGCCTGTAAAGCAGCCAAGAGTTTTGCACTGACAGGTTTTGTCAGCTTGCTTCTGTCAGCACAACATGTGCCCACAGCGCTGCATTCAGCACGGTATTCCTTTGCGGGCCCAATGTTCCATCAATGCGCTTAATGGTTTCCGTCATTAGCACTTAATTATATTCCAATCTCCTAGCTGGCTGGCTTGGAAAAAAGGCCCTCATGTAGAGGCAAAGCTGCATTATTGTTGGTATTGAAGTTTGGGTTAGTTTTTGGAGCGTATTAACCAACATATGTTTACTTGTTGTGGTATCCATGCACTGCTGATGGCAAGGTTAGAATTGGGCTAGGCTTGGGGCTGCGTGCTTGCTTAGTTCTCCATTTCATCATCATTTACACAAGGTAAAACTGGGCTTTAAAAGACAAGAGCTTGCTGTGCTTTTGGCAAGTGGCACACTAATTAGAGCTCTCTCAAGTTTTCTTTCTCCAAAGATGTTGCAGAAGGCAAAGTTTAAGGGGGGGAGCGGGGAGTAGTTTAATAGAGATTTGGGTTCTTTGATCGCTTGTGCTGAATTGCACTCTTTCTTCAAAGGATACACTCCAGAGCTCACGGTCTCGGGGAGTACAGTGCGGTCTGCGATTTAAAGAGCCATCAAGAAGCATCCATAGTGCTGCCCGAGGCTACTGCGGTTCTTACACTGTGCCACATAACAACCTATTATGTTCTTTCTTTCAGGTTGAGAAATGGGATGGGCAGATTGAAGATGGAAGCTTCCCTGGAAAGATCTAACCGGACCATTTATTTATCCCATATTGAGTACCTCATGATGTTTTAACCATGTGTCACTCTAAAAGTCTTTTGTTTTGGTTACAAGTGGGAGCCCTTATTAGAGGCCTCACATTGTTCTAAATTGCATTGTCTCTTCGCTGACTTACATGTTGGTTACTTAAATAAAGACGCACAATTTACCTTATTCCTGTAATGAAGTTTCCCTTTATTGGTCAGGACATTGAGTGGATGAATTTGACCCTCTTTCCCCCCCAACCCCTATCATGCGAATGAAAGGCATTCTCAGAAATGCCAATTCAATATTTGAATCCATATAACCTGTAATGTATAGTACATAGTCACCCATAGCAAGAAATGTATGTGAGGATCATCCACTGGTTGCATCAATGTCAGTGTGCTGATTCATGAAGCGTCTGCTGAGTCATCATTCTGATGTGTTTTGACTTTGGGCTTGACTTTGTTTATGGCTTGCCCCTCTTAAATGCGAGTGACAAGTTTGAATTCATTTCCTAGGCCTGTGACGAATTGTTCAGTATTTTGGCACAAGTCATGAATGCATCCAATAAATACATTTTGCTAAAAGATTAGTGTAGCATGACCTCGATATAATAAAGGTTACAGTGTGATGTCAAGCAAGCAACCTTTTCTTTCGGGATTGAGTGGTGCACGGAAATGAGTGTTCTTATTGTCACTGCAGTATCTGAAAGATCCTGACCTTTCTACGTTTAAGAAAATAGCCCTGCGATTAATAAATGGCACCCATATTAATACAGATAACAGCATGTTGCTGAATTGCGAAATTGGTCCTGAAAATGACTAACATCTGAAACTGCTGAACCTTATGAGTCATTTGTGCACTCATTTGTGCCATCAGCAAAAAAAAAAATATATTCTTATATTTTAGCATTGTTTTCAAATGTCTGCATTTTTCCTCTTTGCTTGGTCCAGACTTCAGTCCATAAAAATCTGAGCACAAAGCCAGAGTGATGGCAACTAATCATTCCTGCCTCAAACCCCAAACTGCTGCTAAGGTGGCATCTAGAATCATTTGGAGACGTGGAGAAACTTGGCAGGTATTATAAGAACCATTTTGAGAGCAAAGAAAGATGTTTCCATTGATTATTTAAACAATTACACTGGGTGAAAAGGGTCTGAATCAGGGGATATTCATTGTGATATATTTCCTGATATGTGGAATATCAGGGAATATAATGGTTGATATGCTCCTGATATTTTTGTCCCATTTCACATATCCGGAGCATATCAAAACTCCTGAATGGCACTGCGACGACATGCCAGATATCCTGACTTCATATACTCACCAGATATGATCCATGTTTCAAGTATTAGCTACTTATATGACCCAAGATATCTCTGGTATTTGTTGCCATATATCCCCTGATATGTCAAACATGACACTACGCATATACTGCCCAGATACTGCCAGGCAGAGCTAATTTCACAGGCATTTATGCACATGCCTTTATTAGTTATATATTTAATAGTTTTAATTATTTAAATGAGTTATGCCCTATATGAAATAGTTTTAAATGTGGGATAGGCCTACATCACCAACACTGAGCTTATTGTTACACCCACAGCCATTCAACATTTCAATATTTCATTGATTGTATAAATTATTATTACATTATTATATTAATTTTACATAAACTTAATTACATTATTTACTTTGCACCTGCACCTGCATTATTACACCTACTAAATCCCAGTGACTTAATCTAAACATTTAAATTCATATATGACAGGCAATAAAATGTGTTACATGGTCTTTATTGTATTTATCAAGAAATACTCAAATCAATATGGCTTTCTCGTCTGCAGTGGGGGTACTTGGGTAGTGACACTCGCCGCCTGTCAATGACCTGTCTCGAGTGAGAACAAGACTTCTGCTTGACCTCAGTGGTTTCAACAGTCCATGGTCTGGGCGTGAAATGTCCTTTAAAACATGTTGAGTCCTCGTCCGTACTCTTCTGGTATAGTTGTCCTGCAGGGAAGGCAGAGGTGCTCTGATGGGGATCCCTTTGGCAGTAAAGGTCAGGTGTCTGCAAAAAGAGAAACAAAGCATATATTGTACATGAATATAATTAATGTAAACTACTCAGTTTGTGTGACAAATAAAAGCAAACCCACAAGAGCCTAGAAGTCAGGTGCAATAGTTAGGAATAAAGTTGGGGTACATTTTGATCAAGGGGACATTTCGAAGTGACCCTACACTTCCGAACAGTAGTATATCTGTGTGCATACCTAATTGCAACACTGTCTGCAGAAGCTCTTGCCTTCTTGCGTAGACCACCTTTCTGATGCCTAGCACAGATCATACCCCATCTGATGTGCAGTACCAGCCTCTGGCTCCAGGCTGGGGTTGCTGGAGGGCACCTAAAATAAATAAATAAAAAACAGCAATTGCCATAAATTATGTTATTGTTGATTAATATCAAAGCATTAAAACAAAAAGTAAGTCAATCAGGTGTACAAACATATATATATAAATATAATTACCTTATGAAGGCCCTTCCATCATCACCATCAATGTTAATTCTTGATATCAGTTTATTTGTGAGGGTTTCTGTCAATAGAAGATATGATTTAACAAAATTATACATTCTGTACAATATATTTGAAATAGTGATTATGATCAGTTTGGCATATATTCACAACACTGTTTACCTTGCCACCAACATAATGGTAAACATGGCTAAATTTCAAAATTCAAGACTATTATAAATAGCCGCATATTCATGCATTACACTGCACGTATGTCAAACAAATTACTATGGACAGTAACGTACCCCATAGCCCTCATTCAAAACACAAAGACACTTACAGCATGTTGAGGGCAGCATCCATGGCTTCCAGAAAAAGTCAAGTAGCATGTAGTAGTAGGACAGACCGACTTTGTCCTGGACTAATTGAGCCCACTACACAGTCATAACAACAAACAGACACATGAGAAAAGGGGATAAACTAACCACAGTAACAGACACAAATACATGCACACATATTATAATGCTATATGTGATACTACGTGTGTGCGTGTGTGTGTCTGTTTCTACCTGGTGAGTGTACTCTTGATTGGAACTTTTTTCTTACGGAACTGGCACACATTTGGAATATTCCAGACTGCACTCAATGGTCTCAGGACAGCAGTCGTCACAACTCACCGCCTGCAAACAGGGAACAGAGGGAGACTAGGATTAATAACCTGAAAATACCATCACTGAAACACTACTGCCCTCACATGCATCTTAAATAAACACATACTTTTGCACAAGGTCAGGTATAAGCAAATAGGGGCTATGAAATGAAGAACAATGTTGCCTAATGCTACTCATACATCAAAAAATCTTTGACAAGATTTGAGTCATTAAACTAATGCCCCCCATTCAAGCTTCAGTGAAAAGACTACAAGCTATCAACAATCTTACCCAAATCTTGTCAAAGTCTTCTGGTGGGATGGCTTAACACTACGTTACCTTTCACAAACTAAAGATCCCTGGCATTTACTTCGGTATTGACGTGGGTCAGCCGCCTGTCTCTGTAACGTTAAAGTTCACGTCAGCAGCAGCCACTTTAAATGTAAGGTATAGCTTCTAGCTAGGTTAGCTAACATTCAAGACTGATAGCCTAGAGACCATTTAATTCAAACTAAAACTTTACATTCATAACGACATCTCAGACAGACTTATGGTATTACTACCATTCCATAATGGTAAAGTTAGTTATTGGAAAAGTTAGCAGCTAACATTAATTTGTAACAGCTAACGTTAGCGATGTTAGCTCGCTAGCTAATTCATAACGTTAGCTAATTCTAACATGACGGTTGACGGTTAACATTAGTGCTACATTATAAATAAAAAAAAAACCTGTATTTTTCTAATTAATTCCAGTTTTCAATTAGCATACAACAGTACTGTAGTTCTTACCTTGGATATGAAGACGGCAAAGTTTGTACAGCTTCAGATACATGACAGAAAATGACGGTTGAACTGAAGTCGGACTCGGCAGCAGTGGTTGGATTTTAAAAGTCAGTTGGGTGGGGAAGTGCGTGCGCATGCTGATAAGCATCCGTTTTAAGAAATCGTGGAAATTAGACATAGCCTACTGTTGGCATATTTTAAACTGTTACATTAAAATGACTACCAAACTCATAAAATCGGATATCTAACATAATAGCCTGTCTAAGGATGATATACCTATTAATCCAGAAATGGTGTGCGTGACTTGTGCTTTGAGTATCGCACCCCTGATTTCTGATTAGCAAATCAGGAGTCGAAATAAGTCATATTTCCACTGATTCTTAAAAACTCAAGATATGATCAAAATTGTTCCTGATATGCTGCATGTCATAAAAAATATCCGGACGGCATATCCCCTGATTCAGAGCCTTTTCACCCAGTGTTACATGAATGATTACACAAAGTATCTTAGAGTGGTGCCCTTACCCAGAGCACATGGTAGACTGCATACCATTTTGTTGAAGGCCCTCTTAACGTCCATAGCTTTTTGCAGGATTGTATATTTCAGCCAATGTAAGATCACTCAAAATGCTAAAACAACAAAAACAAACAAAATGCTTGAGCAATGCATGGAGTGCTGTTCAGGCAAAAAGCCCATGAGCATCTGAAATCAGAATGGCATTTGCTTAGTAAACAGTAGTTTAACCAGTGCCTTTATGATAATCTAGCAGCTTGAACATGCCTTTGTGGTAACAACTGTAAAGTCCATAATTGTTGATTTAGGTAATTTCAGGGAAACCTGAGGGGCATATCTTTAACAGCAGCTTTGAGAAGGAAGTTTTGCCAAACAGGAAGAGGAAGTAAGCCACTGTATCATCAGTATCATCACATCTGGCAGCCGTACAACTGTGTTTGTGTACTGTGAAATGACGTGTGAGAAATAAGCATATAAATAAGCAGTCTGGCGCATGTGTGAGAAAGATCTATGTTTTATGCTGCCTCTTAATAGAAACTTACAGAAATCATAAATCAACAAACTTGAACTCCCATTGGTGCCTAACAGTGAAAAGAATTGGCTGGTCCTTCATAATGTTTTCATGTCATATACACTACAAAAATTGCACCATAAAGAGTATGGCTATATTTAGAATGGCAAATGTCATTCTTTCAACCAAGTTAAACACATAGCTGTCAGATAACAGCAGAGTGCCACCCTGTGAGCACAAGTGGTACTTTCTCAGCTGCTGCATGTCCAAACCTTCCAGAGGTTCCACTTTCAAATGTACTTGTAGCCTATGTATTTATTCAATAAATGAACATGTTTTAGATCATGCTGTCATTACTACGTGGAATATAGGAAATAGTGGTCATAAGATCAAGTCATACTTTGATGCAAGTGGTCTGATCACAATAGTGTTTATGCTTTGGTGGTCCACTTTTGGCCAAATATAGCTACAGCTTAGTACTGTAGACCTATTCAATTTATATTTCAGCTCCTTTGATGTTTTCCTCTGTGTATCTGATCCAGCATATTACAAATTCACTGTTGTGTGGCAATGTGTATGTCTCAGTCCTATGATAGTGTAAAGATGTACAGAGGTGTTCAAGTGTCCTTACTTAGCATTACAGTTTTTTTCAATCGCTAACAAGCGTTTGTCCATTCAGTTGACACATTTTCAAAACTCTAAACACAGTTAGCACAGCATCGGTCTTTTGTGGCCATACCATTCACACATTTCATGTTGTTTTCACACAGTATGCAGTCAGTGAATACATTTTCACAATGCTTACATTTTCTTAACAGACAAACTATACCTGCCAACAAAAATAATGGATCGTTTTTGTATTATTTTCGAATGTTAACACACAACATCCCACAATAGTTACAGTTTTTTCCAATCGTTTACACACAATTTTGAAAACAGGGCTCTTTTTGTCAAAACATATCACACAATTAGCCAAACACCACACCCAATCAGCAGAACATAACAGATTGTTAGCAAAATGGAATATTTCTGTCAAAACAATAAACACATTGATAAAACCTTATACTGTTCTCATATCACTAACACATTCTTTGAATGATTCTACACTGTGTCCATCTTATACACACCAACACAATAAATTCAAAACACATCTGTAAAAACCCTCATCCAATATATGGATCTTATTCAGACATATTGTTTGAGAGCATTAGGATAATTTAGAAATATTTTGATGAACCCTCATCAAGCAATGCACAAAACTGATGCTGCAGGCAATATTTCTTTCTTTCACTGTACCATACAGTATGTTCAGTTACAGTGACAAGTCAATCAGCGGAAAATGGCAAAATTATAGTTCTTACTAAAGTACTGTACACTTACAGTCACTGAAGAAAAACTAAAGCAACAATACAAACAGGTATAACAACAATACATAATACTCTAATCATCTCTCTGTCTAGCTGGATCAGGCCATAAGAGTTCACCACATCACAGGCTATGGGTGCCTCTCATTTGGGCTTTTATACGTCCTCCCTCGCTCCTCTGGCCTCGATCCTCACTGATCGACATAAAGAATGATGGGGCGAAAACAATGGGATAGTCTATCCAGTGTTAGTTATAGATCAGTGGGAACGCCCCTCGAGGATCGAGCATAACACACCTGAGTGCTGCGTTTTCAATTTTGCACATGTGTGCTTACACATCTGGTGGATGTGATTATTCAATTTGTTCATTAGCGTGGTCATTGGCAAGCCAGGGCTTTATAATGAGAAGGAAGTACCTAACAATCTTTATCTGTGTCTAAGGTGTGAAAATGTGTTTTACGTTTTGACATTCACTGTGTGTAATGTTTCGCAAAAAGTGTGAAGCTGAATTTGTGCTTACTGTTGTACTACTCTGCGCAGGCGTTTTGCTTCTTAAGTGTTAAGTATTGTTAACTGTCTGTTAATCTTAATTTTAGTGTGTAAACGATTGGAAAAAAACTGTAAAACAATATTCCAAACCAGATACAGTATAAAAACCTCTGCTTCTGCAATGTTATCAATTCAAAAGCAATAGGCCTAGCCTATATCTCAGCTGATAATAAACAAACAATCGAATAATTGACACACAGATGATTTATGTTGGGTAAATTGGGCCAACCACAGCTGATTCCAGTCTATCTTAGACTCAGTGGCAGGGGTTATTTCTCTCTATTACATTGACACTTACACAGTAAAAAGAGGAGGTGATGTTTTTGGAAGCAGAAACAGAAAAAGACAAATAGGCTACTGAAATGTCTGGACGAGGAAGAGTAAGAAGGGGCCCAGGGAGAAGAGCAGGCCCAGTGAGAGATGCAGTGAGAGGTGCAGGAGCACTGAGAGGAGCAGGTGCAGAGATTAGACACAGTAATATTGTGCTTTTTTTTGTTCACCCCCTTTTTATCTGGGCTTTTTGCTGCTGTTTTTTGTTCAGAATGCTCTTGTGTTTCATGGATATTTTGTTCACTGCAATGCTGTAAAACTTTTTCTGTTCTATCATAGTCTACTGTAAACAGTATTTATACTGCACCTCCTGTAGGCCTAGTGAACAGTTAAAAAAAAAAAAAAGATTTCCTTTTTACTGGAATGCATTTGAATGTGAACATTACATCTGGACATACAGTTCCCAACCAAGACATTTAGTGTAAAAATGCTGGATTGCATGTTTTGCATGCAAATACCTGTAAAACTGAAACATAAAAGTCTATGCCGTTTTTGTAATGTCAACAGTAGCCAGTATTTTGAAACCTAGTGTAGGCTACTCTGATTGACTGCATGTATCTTGTGAAGTGAAAACAAGCTTCATTCTTTGACAAAATAACTTCATTTTGAGTCAGATTTCCAGTGTTTTGGTAAAGTTAGTGTGTGCAGAGAAATGACGAGTTAGTGTATATGTAACAAAATGTGGTGTAACAACATGGAATGTGCTTTTGAGAGGAAAATGATCCATTTGGCCAATTGTGTTTTGTAGGTGAGAGTCTGTGTTTAGAGTTTTGAAAATGTGTCAAATGAATGGACAAACGCTTGTTAGCGATTGAAAAAAACTGTAACATTTTGTTTGTTTGGTGACGTATTTCCAGTGTTGAAAGCAAAGAATTTCCTTGAATTCGTCCTTGAATTTCTTGAATTTCACCTTGGGGATCAATAAAGTAGCCTATCTATCGATCTATCAAAGTACAACATTGCTCATCTATTTTCAGGAGGCTGGTGGTATCAGGCAAAGGCCGTAATCCAGGGCTGTAGTGGAGGCTAAACGCAAGTAAGCACAATTTATCCACCTCTGAAATTTCAGACATACTGTAGAGTTTATTCATCTCTTATTAGGGTTTATCCACTTCTCAAAAGAGTTTATTCACCAATTGTTACACTGTGTCATTCTTATTGTCTTTATCAATCACACTATAGACTGTATTATCCACATTCACAATATGTACACCATCATCAAACATGTTCTGAATGACTTTTTAAAAAGTTGGAAAATGCACATGGTGCAATCTACCTTGCCGTGGTCACAGAATTCACAGTTTACCCACCTCATTTTACCACTACACCCCTGCCAAAATCATAACATACTTTGAGGGGACATGCACCTTTGCTTCACCTATATGTTCAGAATTCCCCCATAAAGACAGAAATCGCTATCCAACATACAGTGAGGAGCACATGTATTTGATACCATGCTAAAACAGGAATATAAAATCATCATTTGACAATTGATCTTAATGCCTTAATTAAAAAAAAAAATAGTAAAAATCAAACCGCCAAGGACACCAATTTTCTTTGTGATTGAAGAATGTATCGTAAATAGATAAATGTTTTCCTTAAATGCTAGGGGAAGGAATTATTTGACCCCCTATGTAACCCTATGGGAATTTAACACATAGGGTTAACATAGGGGCAGGCAGATTTTTATTTTTAAAGGCCAGCTATTTCATGGATCTAGGATATTATGCATCCCCATAAATTTCCCTTGGCCTTTGGAATTAAAATAGCCCCACATCATCACATATCCTTGACCATAGCTAGAGATTGGCATGGTGCTTTTTCCAGTTGGCCTATTAGCCTGTTGATTTGCATTGAGCTCAATGAGCATCAAACAGGCTAATAGGCCTACTGGAAAAAGCACCATGCCAATCTTTAGCTATGGTGAAAGGTATGTAATGATGTGGGGCTATTTTAATTCCAACGGCCAAGGGAACTTTATCAGGATGCATAATATCCTGAATCCATGAAATAGCTGGCCTTAAAAAATAAAAATCTGCCTGCCCCTATGTTAACCCTATGTGTTAAATTCCCATAGGGTTACATTGGGGGTCAAATACTTCCTTCCCCCTAGCATTCAGGAAGAACATTTATTTCTTTACGAAACATTCTTCAATCACAAAGAAAATTGGGGTGCTTAGCGGTTTTATTTTTACTATTTTTTTTAATTAAGACATTAAGATCAATTGTCAATTGATGATTTTATATTCCTCTTTTTAGGCAACTTTAGCATGGTATCAAATAAATTTTCTCCTCACTGTAATTACAGTGAGGAGAAAATGTATTTGATACCATGCTAAAGTTGCCTAAAAAGAGGAATATAAAATCGTCATTTGACAATTGATCTTAATGTCTTAATTCAAAAATTGAGTAAAAATAAAACCGCTAAGTACGCCAATTTTCTTTGTGATGGAAGAATGTTTCGTAAATAAATAAATGTTCTTCCTAAATGCTAGGGGGAAGTAAGTATTTGACCCCCAATGTAACCCTATGGGAATTCAACACATAGGGTTAACATAGGGGCGGGCAGATTTTTATTTTTTAAGGCCAGCTATTTTATGGATTCAGGATATTATGCATCCTGATAAAGTTCCCTTGGCCGTTGGAATTAAGATAGCCCCACATCATTACATACCCTTTACCATAGCTAGAGATTGGCATGGTGCTTTTTCCAGTAGGCCTATTAGCCTGTTTGATGCTCATTGAGCTCAATGCAAATCAAACAGGCTAATAGGCCTACTGGAAAAAGCACCATGCCAATCTCTAGCTATGGTGAAGGGTATGTGATGATGTGGGGCTATTTTAATTTCAAAGGCCAAGGGAAATTTATCGGGATGCATAATATCCTAGATCCATGAAATAGCTGGCCTTTAAAAATAAAAATCTGCCTGCCCCTATGTTAACCCTATGTGTTAAATTCCCATAGGGTTACATAGGGGGTCAAATACTTCCTTCCCCTAGCATTTAAGGAAAACATTTATCTATTTACGATACATGCTTCAATCACAAAGAAAATTGGTGTCCTTGGCGGTTTGATTTGTACTAATTTTTTGAGTTAAGGCATTAAGATCAATTGTCAAATGATGATTTTATATTCCTGTTTTAGCAGGGTATCAAATACATGTGCTCCTCACTGTATCTTGCTGTGGCCTTATCACTAATTGTTAACTTGCATAAAGTCTAATTCTGTAGGTCTGTTGCATATTTCTCATGGTCAATGTATGAGACTTGACAGCCATGTTCAGCTAGAACTGTAAGAACAACATGCAAAAAAAATGTTGTAAATTAACTTTCCTGTCAGTTCCAGTGTCATCATAAAGATAAAGCATATTAAAAAAGATTGCAAACATACTCTGTCAATAATAAGGCATCTGTTTGTAGCCTATCTACTAAAAGTTAGTCTTAGCAGATTTCTGAAAAGCTGTTGAGAGAAAATGTTTAGTTAAAAGCATGTAGTTAAAAATGTGACTAGAGCACTTAGTAGCATAAAAAGCTTTCTGAGAATGGGCCCATGCACGCAAGGTTATGAAAATTGTGGTAGAGCAGATTTTGTTCTTTCCAAGAACTCTGAACGGGATTACATTGTATCTGATCTAAAACACACACACACACACACACACACACACACACACACACACACTTGGTGGCCTTGGGTGTTGGTATTTCTGAGAAAAAAATAACACAAAATCTGATAGGCAGGTTTATTAAAGATAACCTATATCCGGTATATGGATGGGGTAATGCCCTGCATGTCTTTAAGACATTTAACTATAACATGGATTTTGACACAGGAACACAGAAACGTTTCCACCATGGTGGACATCAAAGATGTATTCTATAACTGTGATTGTGGAGACAAACAATGTATTGCTAAATGTACCAAACAGGGCCTTTATTGCATGAAGATGTCTTTAGGCAAAGCAAGTCCATCTGTAAAATACTGCACTAAGTACAGGGCCTACATAAAATTAGGCAACATTTCTTGATTCAAGTCAGAGATTTCTAGTTGTCCATCCCTGAACATCCCAAAAAAATACCCAAAAGAGCCTATGTTTTTACATAAAAATACAACTTGCTAAATTTTGCCAAAATATATATATATATATAAAATTCATATCATTATAGTTATTACAGTTGTATTAACGGAGTGATTATTTGCACCCGGGTGTAAATAGTGGAATGGAGGCATTTTCTTATTTGCACCCAAACCTGAAATGCGTGCTATCCAACATAGCGGGACCATCTTGGCAGGAGATGGCCTACCTAAATCTAACAAGTTAGGATTATTAAAACTATATTTGAGATGGGAAAGTGGTGCTAAATTTCCACAAACTTTAGGTGACCGGGTTACCATGCTCGAGATGTTGGGTTCGAATCTCAGATGAAATGTGTTTTTTTTTGCCTGCCAAAGTACACACAATGACTTCTTTTTTCTTAGACCTCGCGGCAAATAAGAGTTTGTGCTTTTTGAACCTGTCAAAGATTGACTGGTTTTATTTCAGTTATGAGTACAGTTAAGTAGAAGTAGGCTTCAGTAGTTGTTAGTAGAAAGGTTGTGTTTTGACTTTGAGCCCCCAACGCTGCCTGAAAGGCGCTTAGGCATGGGTTAAGGTTAGGGTTTAGGTTAGGTTAAGGTTAGGGTTAAGGTTAGGAGTAGGATTAAGTGCTTTTAAGTCAACAGTGGCAGCGCTGCCTAGAAGACAACTCAGAAAACAACTCTTTAAAGTAGCTTGTCTTTGATGAAGCTACCACATGACCACTCATTAGCCTAATATTTGTATAATCACTTCCAAGTAACCCAGACATGGCAAAACAGCTAAAAACTGTTCAAAACTAAATTAGGCCTAGCCTACTGTAGAGCTGGTAAATACACAGGCCTATTGACAGAGAACATGATGTTAGACATCGGGTGTAAATAGTATTGTTGATTATTACACTATTTACACCCAGGTGTAAATAGTAATGTTGATTATTACACTATTTACACCCGGGTGTAAATAGTAATGTTCATTATTTGCACCCGGGTGTAAATAGTAATGTTCATTATTTACACCCAGGTGCAAATAGTCTCTGCCTTGTATTAATCCCTAATCAATGGCATTAGAATAGCACAAATAACTCTACTATGTTTAAAAAGAAAATATAAACACAATGACATGTTGACTCAAAACTCATACTCATCCTGATAGTGACACCATTATCTGCATTCATATTTTTTAATTCATAAAGCTCATTCATCCTCATTGAGTTTTGAGTATGAAACAAACACTAAGTGATATGGCCTACTCAAAGAGAGGTGATGCAGGGATCCTCACTTCCATACATACACCTCAAGGGGGAGCTACAAGTTAACATTATTTCCCGGCTAGAGTGAGGGGGCAAGAGGATTTGTCTCCATTTCTCTGCATGGTAAAGTCCACATGTATGCATTAGGCGGGCACTTTTTCCGAAAGGACTTCCAAGGAGACCAATTGCAGGAGCAGTCCCTCTGGGGCAATTTGGGGTCAAGTGACTTGTGTAGAGGCACCTGGGTGAGAAATCCAACCCACAACTCTCTGGCTTCTGCTACACTATAACCTAGCCTGGCTATCACCAAACCAAGCTCAATCTTTAGAGATTGAACATTAGTCTGGGGAGTCTGCTCTGTATTTTCTACTGCACAAGATGTGTGATCAACAGGCATAGTTCAAATGACTCTCACCCTGGTCTGATAGTCCTTCAACCAATCAGGCCAGGTGGATAAGCCAGTTTGTGATTGCTTCCCACAGATTTGTAAACGAAGTACAAATTAGTACACAAACTTGCTTTTTATGTTGATAAGTTGATAAGTAATGTGTCATGATGTAGACTATACCTTTTAATCTGAATTTCATGATTCACAAATCATCCATATAAGGTAAGGTAAGGTAAGGTAACTTTATTTGTACCCGAGGGTATCCATATTTATTTCTGTGTCAGAAGGCGTTCATATGCATGCTCATACTGTTTTTGATGGAGTTGAATCATTCAGTGGCACAGGCAGCTTCCATTGAAAGTTGTTGTAAGTAACTTGTTTGGGTGGTACAGTACATTCTGTCCAGAGGAAATGAGTCGGTATATATCATGAAATAGTCAAGAAATTGAGAAATGAGAAATTGAGAAAACTTCCAAGACGCATATCTGCTTGACAAATTTCATAGCGAAATCTCTAGAAATCTACATCTTTACAGTATCATATGACTGAGACATACACGTGGCCAGACATTTACAATAAATGTTTTAGGCTCATTCATTGCTTAAGATTTTTGCTCATATTTTGTCCACCATGTCTTATAACAGGCTACAAAAAAAGTCAGGCAGAGGTCTCACTTCCATCTTGGTAATGTGTTTCGGCCAGTTATTGGGAAACTGTTTTCCTACT
The DNA here is from genome assembly GCF_963854185.1 of Sardina pilchardus. Lineage (NCBI taxonomy): Eukaryota > Metazoa > Chordata > Actinopteri > Clupeiformes > Clupeidae > Sardina > Sardina pilchardus. The sequence continues at coordinate 31,677,957 of NC_084999.1, forward strand.
CAAATGAATGGGTAGGCATATGTCAGGGAGGTCATATTGACATAAAAGAGTACATCACCCGAATCTGTGTTTAAATCTGAATTGAACAATATTAATATCTCCTCTAAATAGCTGAAATAAGGCTGAAAAGATTTTTTTTTTTCTTAATAGTCTTGGTATCACCACACAGATTGAACATTAGTCTGGGGAGTCTGCGCTTTATTTCTACTGCACAAGAGACATAGTTAAAATGACTCTGTACACTTTTGGAAAGTTCTTCAACCAGACAGACCAACGATCCGGGTGCATCTTTTGGATAAGCTAGTTTGTGATTGATTGGACCCAGAAGATGTGGACAGGAAGCAGGAGAGATAGATGTGTAGGCTTCCAGCCTGAGCTGCAGGGTGAGATCCAAATTGCCGGCAGATCAGGCAGGGTTAAAAAAAAGTGTGTGGGTACTAATATGACAGGAAGGGCGAGATGTGTGTAAGATTTGATATGCTAGAAGAGATATTGAAATATGAAGCAATTGACCGCAAGCATATGACCGTTACCTGTGGCAGAGTTGACAACTTCAAGGTGCTTCTCTTTTACTGATCACTCGGTCCAAATTTGACAATGAATAAACCATTTCTTTAGGAGCTAAAATGGTCATGCTAAAGGGGTTAAAATGAAGTAAGATAGAGATGAGTATCAAGGTCTTGAAGTTGAAGGCTGTGGTCACACCTTTAAGAAAAGTTGAAATATAAAAGGGAAAGGGAAGACTTTTAACGTGACACTCATGAAATACTAGCTTTGGTCACAATTTCAAGGATGCTAATCCATAATTGAATAGGTATATCTGAGGAACGAAAGGAGACCGGTGGCTGAAAGCTTTATAGTTATAAGACATTGTAGACAATAGCAGAAATGTGAGACTTGTGGTGAATCCAAGATGTCTTCTGTATGTTGATGGCATTACCCCAGTGCCCTAACCTTAGGACCTGATACATTTGGAGTGCCCTCCACATTTATTTGCACCCCTGGTGAAGTTTGCAACCCTGGTGAAGAAAACATACGTGACAAAATGATGGGCACTCTTGTATTAGTACTTTGTAAAAGTATCCTTCTGCCAAACAGCTCCCATGACATACAGTACCATAATGTTGGAGAATACAAAGTATGACCATATAGCATGATTACAGGCAAAGTCGCTGTAGTATTTCTCCAGCCATTCAGATGATTACGGTAATTCAATGGCAATGAAGGCCGTTTTGTTTTGCTTGCCCTTTGACCTCTGTCACTTTATTGGGTGACGTTTTATTTGAAGATGTCTACATAAGAGTGACATGACTGACCCATTGTCTAACTCTAAACCCTAACCCAATGTCAACTTGTCAAGACAAAAATGACAGAAGTTTATTAAACGTTTATGACTCGTTCATGACTGCCCTTTATTGTTGAAGACATGGATTACTGCTTGAAAGTTCAGGCACTCTGATTAAATTAGTTAATGTTGAAGGAAAAAAGCTTTAGCTACATTTTGTTTGCACTATTTTCCAGGGATGCCAAAAACTATGGTACATGCGTTTTGGTCAGTGATATTTACAGTATTTTATTTTAAGGCATGTTCTTTCCTCACAATAAATCTGCTTCACTTAAAGGTTGGATTTTTCCTAATTGTGTAATGAACGGCACATTTCTCAGGATGAGAAATGTGTTGGCAATCATAGGTTTAAATGTGTACTAAACATTGACAGACTGGTGATGTAGGAAATATTTCAAGAAACTAATCTGAAATTAAGAACTTGACCTCGAATAATTACCAAGTAGTTTATCAACTGTACAGAGTCTGCCCACCCTCCATTGCTAAGCGTGAAATTCCTTGAATTCGGATACTCTGTTGATGTTTAAAACTATTGGATCCAGTGGCGATTCTAGAGATTTGTAACAAGGGTGGCCCTATAGTGGGGCACTGGTTAATTCAAAGGTGGCATCTAGATGAACAGAAACAGGCTCAAGTTGTTAAATTAGCTCACATGCATGAGTAAAACCATGCACCAAACACCATACTCAGAAATTGAAGGACAAAGAAGGACAAAGACCATACTCTCAAATGTCTTGGAAATTGAATAAAATGTCAAACAGTTTTCAGCTCATTTTCAGCTCTGAACAAAACCTGTTCAGAAATTAGGCCATTTGAGCAAAAGCGGAAGTGTGAAATGTTTTTTGCCAATGATCATTTTAAATGTTCATCAAGTTGTGACCAACTATTATATATTTAGCATTCAGGCCAACAAATATGGTGAGGTAGCCTACATAAGACACACAAAGTGCCTGGCCTACTTGTTTGGAAAATGCAGATGTTTGGCATTACATTTGTGAAGTCTGTAACTGCTGATATGACCTTTTAAAGTACTACTTGACAGGTTTGTCTTTGACAGGGGTGCGTTCGTTGTTTCCAAGAGGCATTTTAGTTTGGATGCTTTTATGCTCTCATGAGCACCCCACACTGTCTTATTTTGTCCTCAATTTAAGTTAATCATATTCTCTTACTTTAAGTATTAAAAGGGTTGCAGAAAACTTGCATCTTAAAATAATACACACTGTTATAAAATTAGCTCCCTAACATTATCTTACATGACCTGTCACATAAACATAACACTGTCTATGTCCATGCCATGGCAATGACTGACATAGGCTATGAATAAAGTTTATCAAAATAACGGGCCAATGATAGATCTGATCAGGTAGCATTTTGAATTGGCAATTTTTAATTTCTTTTTAGCCACAAGCTCCACGACCCATCACTCAGATCAGTGCCACAACCCACTTTTGCAACGTAGAGACACTGGCCTAAGCTATGTAAACTTTTCACAATGTCAATATTACATTAGGGCAGTAGACTATTTACAATATAACATAACAATACAACAGTGTCGGCTGAGTATTTAGAATAGGCAGATATAAAAATGTACCTGCATTACGTGATTCCACAATACTGGGTTTTGTATGTGTGTAGTAAGATAAATGGGCACTGGCAGATGCAATAAGTAAGTATATGTTTTTGTGTTAGAGCAAGCAGTAGCCTGTAGGCCTATTGTAAACTCACATGGTAAAAACAATAAGCCATGTAGCCTATAACTGCAAGCATGTTTGCTAGATTGCTTATATTTCTGAACCCTGATATTTCAAACTAGTGCGCTGCAAGGGCATCAAGAGAGGCCTCGCCTTTGACTGTTAATGGCGAATCGCAGACTAGGATTTTGGGGTGGCATCTGGGGTGGCCAATTGAATCTCAAGGGTGGCCTGTGCCACCCACAGCCACCCCTCTGGCTACGCCCCTGATTGGATCTGCCCAGAACCACCCGTGAATATACTGCAGACTGTATGAAGTGAAATGAAAACTGAACGGAAGGATGTAGGAAGGCGGAGCCAGGCTAGAGTGGCATGGCATAAGAAATGGTGAGTGAATTAACGATTTGTTATCAGTAAATCATGAAGGTAGATATGACCAATAGTTAACATTGAATGTCATGTAAAACTCAACAAAGTAAGAACAAAGTAAGCTTAACCAAATGACAAACTTAAAGAGGACATAGAATGGATGAATTAAGTATTGTACTGTGTTCTCTGATGTTGAAATACTATTCAACTTTGATTTCTAAAAAATAATCTCAATTGCAATTTCACAAGCCCAATTAAAACCTTAAAGTTAGGCTGGGTATTGAAATGCTCCTTTTGACTAAATGGCGCCCTCTTTGGCAATTGGCAATCGAACTTCAATGGCTTTGCGATATTTTACATCACAAGTAGGCTTTGTTCTAATTGGCCCATTTTTTAGTGGCTTTTTCTAAGTTCAAGATTTTCATATGAAAGAGGGCACCACCATGCCTCATGTTCATGATGTCTCCTAATTCATCAAAACCAAGACAATGATGGTGTCCATGTCTCCTTTAAGCGTAAAGTTAAAGCAACACATTGCTTTAACTTTACGCACGCACACTATTGGTTTAACCAGCAAATAACGATGTCCGCAGACAAGGTAGATTTTGTTGCATGATTTTATGAAAGTATGATGTATTGCGACATCGAAGCACGAGTTTGCAACGAACGTTGCAACGTTGTTACGAGTTGATGAACCACTGAAATGATTTTGGAAACATAATTGTAAGGTATAAAAAACTCTTTAGTGTTGCTTTAACAAGTTAAGAAGTTAGAATGTGAAATACATCTGATAAAACAATTAATTAAATAAAGAAAATAACAAACCCCAAAGAAAGGAGAGAGAGAGAGAGAGAGAGAGAGAGAGAGAGAGCGCAAGGCTTCTAGAAGAAGTGAGCAGGCAGGGCAGAGCCAAATGTTCTTTGCATTATAAAACAGCCTAATGTATTAACATATAGATGGCATTCATCTGGAAACCCCTGAATCACCAGGGCATCTCTGTTGTCTGAGAGCAGGGGGTGTGGGCACATCTCATCAGAGAATGCGTCAAATATCCCAGGTTACAGAAACATCACTGTACATTAACTTTACAGTTCTACAACTGACAATACTGTATTGCTCACATGGAGACTTTAAAAATTAGATCAGACATGAGCAGATTATAACTTCTCCTTTGACAAATATAGTTAGAGTTAATGTATTTTCCTGTGGTCCAGGAGAGGACCGGGCCTCAGCAGGGTGATGACAACTAACACCAAATGGCCGCTGACACCAGACTTTCTAGTTCACTGTATGTATACTGTAAATGGGGGCGCTGTTGATTACAAAAACTTTTGTCAATATGAGATACCTTTCTACTGTTGTAGGTATGCAAATTGTTGGCTGCAATTGTTTCCTGTGAGACTGAAATAAATTACACAAATATTAACATCTCTCTTTACTGAACTTACTAGAGGGGCCAGTCATTATGGAGGGTGCTGTAAATATAGCAGCCCAATCCTGATGTAGTGTATACAGTATTTCACATCACTGGGAGCCGTGTCAGATACTTGCTGCTTGCTTACACCATCAGACTCACACAGACGGACACAAAGCATAATGGCTCATCAAGGGTGTTCCTCTATTAAAACGGAATGTGTTTTCTGTGTGTTTTAACAAAGGCTATGGTACCCTAGAGGAGTGACTCAGAGGACAATCCCTCTATCCCTTTCCTGTCTCAGGAGGACGTTTTTTTCAACCCTTTTTCTGCCACGGCACATGTTTGACACTGAAAAAAATCCCACAGTACACCAAAATCCCAAATATAGCAAAAATGAAATGTATTATAGTCTAAACTTATAATATTCAAGCCTCCAACAAACCCAGGTCCCTTTACAACCACCTTTATGAAAGACCCTTTCAGTAAAATAAAATTATATTTATCAGATTTATATGTACAGTATCTGTGAGTTTAAAACAAAAGAGCAATGGGTTAATATGCTCACCGGTGTCCTTTGTAATGTCTATGACGAAAATGAAGACACTGGTCTTGAAAAGGTTACCCTGTAGTTTTTCAGCGATTAAAAAGGATGGCACTTTGACTGAGGATCAAATTATCCATGTTTCAAGGAGAGTGAATTATGTCAATAATGCATCATGGAGAAGTTTATTATAAGTTACTTATAAAATCTACAACAACTAGCCTGCATGGAATTGTGTTGTGTGTTTTGTTGGTCTGTCAACCAACAACGGCCGTGTTACTAGTTGTGCTGCTTACCTGGAGTTTAATTTCATTACATTGACAGCATACTACCAACAACAACACAGCCATACACTCAGTGAGATCAGTCCAATAAAAACAATTATTTAATGGAAGATTATTTTGTTGGACCAATGAAGTGAAATTAGATCATTTCCCACGGCACACCTGACGATCTCTCACACAATTTTTTCATCCTACAGTGTGCCACCGTACAGTGGATGAAAAACGAGGCAGTAGGAGATGGCCTTCTGCTTCTGTTTCTGTTTCAGTCTGACTGTTTTTTTTTTACTTTTCTACACTCATTCATGACATTCATTTCTGAAAACAGTGACTATGTCAATTCTGAGGTAAAACGTAAGAAGGAAGACGTAGAGACAGCTGTGTGTTGCTCCGCACGTACTCCTCACTACGGTCTCCCCTCCCCCTTTTCCATCACTCTATAAGCCACAGCGACCATTTATTTATTTATTTCACACCAAACCACCATATTAGTACATGTGGACCACATGACCACTGGGAGGGCTTCTGATTGGGCACAGGAGGCAGGAGAGATCATAGACCAGGGCAGTAATGCGATCACGGGTTCCACACACTCAACCTCCCCTCTGTTCTCCACAGTGACACAATCACATCATCTGGAATCCATAAGGTCGTCATCTCATTGATAATCTCACAGCACACGCTACATCATACCATAACGCACATTGTATCACATGTCCTACACAGAGAAAGAGGCATTGTGTTGGGACCTATTTCTGTACATCAACATGCACAGCAGATGTAAACATGACAAATCACATCTGTAGTAGTAAATCAAATCTATGAATCATTTGTACTTCTATGGTGTCGGCAGGAGACATTGCAACAATTAGTAGGCCTACTTATTGTCTTTGCCAGGGCTCTGTTTTGCCTCTGTGAGACTCAGGGGACTAGTAGGCTCAGGAAGTGGTTTTCCTGCATGTGCTACGGCAGCTCACAGAGTTCAGTTCAGCTATGCACTGTGAAAGAGCACCAACCTCCCGATCATTGTTCCTTGGATTTTGCGTCAACCTCTGAAATGTGGCACCTTTACGCTTCTGGAGCTGTGTATGATGAGGCCTCCAGCATCCGCTCATTTTGCTCTGTGTCTCACAATCAACATAGACTTTGTGACTAAAGGATAGCGCTCACAGTTCTTTTTTCCACACCACCATAATCACTCTGAAGAAGGGTGTCTTACCTGAAAAGTCCATGGGGCGATTATAAAAAAAGAACTGTGAGTCCTATCTATTTATTCAAAATGTTTATTTTGCTGCTCAAGAGTTATTAATTTGACACTCAGTTGAGTTAACACTAAGACGTTGTGCTCACTTTGACCCTTTTTATTTGCCAATTTTTGACATGACTGTAGGCCTACCTCCACACACCATTGAGTATTTCCTGTGTTGTTTTACTGTTGCAAGAAACCAGGCTGGTTGCAGGTGACACTGTAATCTGATGTTAGCAGTTAAAGAAGCAGCCCACTGATAACCTGTTGCACACTGTTTCCTAGACTGATCTCTTGACAATTGACTTCCACTTCTTCTCTGACCCTGGTTGGAGTCCGTTTGCCTCCAACAGCAGTGGAGACCATAGACAAATATTAGTTTGTTGAAAACCCAGTGTAATACATTTCCTGAGCTTAACACAATATTTCTCAAGAAAGCAATTTTGTATTAAGTATTTTTAATCAACATGAAGTGCTTCGAGAGGCAGGTCCTGGCCCTCAGTCTGTTACGTTAGATAACCACATCTCCTCAACCATTTACCCTGAACTCCGGCGTACCACAGGGATGTGTGCTGAGCCCTCTCCTTTACTCACTCTTCACCTAAGACTGCACACTTGTACACGACTCTAACACCATTGGTAAGTTTGCAGTCTCATTAGCAACAGCGATGAGGCAGTCTACAAGGGGAGGTCCAGCACCTAACATCGTGGTGCTCGGACAACAACCTGGCTCTCAACACCAAGAAGACCAAAGAGCTTATTGTGGACTTCATGAAGTCCAAAGCTAGTACACACACCCCATTCTCATCAACGGGACTGAGGTGGAGCGTGTCACCAGCTTCAAGTTTTGGACCCTCAACACCTCTACCCTGATCAAGAAGGCTCACCAGCATCTCTTCCTGAGGAGACTAAAGAAGGTCCACCTGTCTCTTCAGATCCTGGTGAACAGCCTCCGATCTGAAAGCACTGCAGTGGGTGGTAAAAACTGCCCAATGCACCACCGGTTCCTCACTCCCCTTATAAATGTATTGTACGTACTGTTACCCATATTCTACACTCTTATAATAATGTTACTGCTACTTCACTGCATATCTGTACATGTTGTTCATATATTGTTCATACAACATAGCCGTATTTATTCTGCTCTTGTATACTGTTACCCTTGAAAACACCCCAAAACCACTACATTTATATTAAGTGTCCCTTAATTTGTAAAATGGGCCTAATTTACCTTAAAATGCCATTTACATAAAATTCCAGGAGTGTAAAACCCCTTAAATCTTACATTTAAGGTGTCAAGTCAGGGGTTCCCTTCATTTGTTGTGATTAAGGGGTAATTATGGACGATTTGAGTATATCTTGATTTTACTTTAAGGCATCATTCAGGGATTCCTAGACTGGGTAAACCCAGCCTGATCTGCCGGAGACTGGATTTCGCCCTGTAGCTAATGTTCGTTCTTAAAAGATTGAGCTTGGTGATAGCCAGGCTAAGGGATTCCGTGATAGAGAGGGCAATTTAAGGGGGTAAATTCAGTAGGTTTTTCTCTGAATTTTAACACTTTAAATGTTCTGCTTAAAAACTACTGAAAGGGTTTTAATGTTAAAAGTATAAGGGGTGAAATTAAGGGGTTTTGTTTCACAATGTCCTCAGTTCTACAAACCAGTTCATTCAGGGTGGCATGTTCCTGTTGACACATTCACTGTTGTGTTCAGCTAGGAACTGCAGCTGTTGTAAGGAGTATGTCAGAGGCCAAGACTAAGCCAGACACAGGCCCTTGTATTTCATCTCCCCCTGTACAGTTACTGTACACTGTGTAATCCTCAGTTAGAGGAGCATGTAATAATAATAATAATAATAATACGTTTTATTTAAAGGCGCCTTTCTTTGCACTCAAGGTCACCATACATACATACAGTACATAAAACATTTAAAACACAACAATACAATATGTATATATAAAAAGCAGCAGAAAAGGGTAGAGGAATAGCATCAAATGGAATAAGCAGTTTTAAACAGAGGTGCTTTGAGTTGTGATTTGAAATGTGGGAATGAATCAATGTTTCTGAGTTGGGGTGTGAATTCCAGAGGCGGGGAGCAGAGCGGCTGAATGCTCTGCTCCCCATGGTGGTGAGATGTACTATTATAGTAGCCTGGCACGCCCTACCAGTGACGTAACACCTTCGGCTACTATTATAGTTCAATTGGAATAATTTATTTTACTCCTTAATATATTTTAAACAATTCAAGTGTGATCACGAGGTTGTAGTGGTTGTAGTGTGGTTCATTATAAGTTATCATAACCGTCATCATCTTTTTTATTTCATTTATTCCAGTCATGGGAAACTCTAACTCTAAAATGACAAGAATGATAAACCAAAAATATCAATGACATAGTTATTAATACAATATAGCAAATTAAATAATCAAAAGTTTTAATTAGTTTCTCTAGGAGCCCTGACTACCCATTTTGTCCCGATGCATCATATTAATGTACATATAGCCTACACTGGGCACGTAGACCAGTATTTTAAAAAAGAGGATTTATGAGGTCACGTTGTTTTTGCCATCATCGTTTACATCAATTACATATTTGCAACTCTGAACATTCCCTTCCTCTCAGCACTCAAACAGCAACAAACCCACTAACATCATTAGGCGGCACCCTTGACCTGCATGTGAGTGTGCTTTGCACTTTGCTATGTCAGGTCACGGGTCAATGAGTGGGTGAAATAGACACAGATCAGAGGTCACCTCTATACGTTTTAGTAAACTGTCCTAATTTGTCTTTAATGCGTAAAAAGAGGGTGACTAATAATCTTGTACCAAGCAATCTAAATCATTTTTTACAATTGTATAGTCCCAGTCAAAGCGCGTAAAGTGCGCTAGGCCTACGTTTTATTTTGCCAGACGGGCTAGCCTACTTGGCTGTACTTATATTTACGGCTACCCATGTCTAAAAGACGACGTCCGCTCTCTGTCACGAGGATTTGGTATAGATTGTCCACAAGGTGCATGAACAGGGGTATGAGCTTTCAGGCTGCACGTAGGCTATGGGTCCCCCTCCGCATATGTACGTGCGCACGTGCTCTCAACAAGTATTGATACTGGATCGAAGAAGCAGACGACAGGGATGCTCTGAATGCGTACCAGGAAAATTATGTTTTCAAAAAGTAGGATACGGCAGCAAAGCACTGTCCTGCACAATGAAGCCATACTTGTGGGTTTATTTCTGTTTTGGCTTCTTGGCATTCTCACCAACTTTGAGAAGGCGTAGCTGGCATGGCACATAAAAGATTTGTAGTAGTTTACTGGAGCGGTATGCCACCCACCAAGTATCCTCATGATTTGTGTGTGACCATCGTTTTCGAAAAGCTTGCATTCTTCTGTGATTGTTCTCCGTTTATAAGTGGGAAGCGCTGTAGGAGGTTCAGAACATCTATTCATACTGGCGCTGGCGCACAAATCCTAATAGCGGGGCACAACACAAGTTAGATGGGAGTGGGACATGAATGAAAAGTGAAGGGATATGAGGGATACAGCAAGCTTCAAGCACTAGTGCCTTAGAAATGGGGTTGCCTTCTTCCTGGATTAACTCATCACTATTACTAGAAAAAAAGAGATGATTACGCATTGACTCTTCATGCCCGGAAATACTAGCGAGCGGGTGGTGCCGAGAGACAGATGTAAACGCGTGAAACGTGCAGATTGAAGAGTATGCCAACGTATAAAACCTACCGGTGGGGGAGGGATCTAAAACAAGTGCGAGCATCCTTCAGACGGTACACGAGGACTTACTCAATCAATACGGTAAAGTAGACTACCTTATTGTTTATGTAAAACAAAACAAAACTGTACTGGTAGTTTGAATTTTAGCCCATGTTGTAATTACACCCCACCGGTTGGTCTTTTTCTCAGATTGTAATGTTTTGTAATGGTTTGATAAGCGGAAGACGAGACCAGGGAGGGGCAAGAGGAGGGGCGCCTGGACACTTGACTTTAAATTGCTAGTCATGTGTAGATGTTACTATTCATCTTAGTTATTGACATGCTTAGCTCACTCTGTTCGTGTCTGACGATTGCATGACAAACTCATTTTTCTCTGTTTATTGACACTACTGCTGTTTGTTGTCATCATAGGAGCTATCCAGCCCATCAGTGAATCCTTTGATAAATTAAACTTAAAACAAGAAGTGCATCAACAAATCTGAACTTTGGAGTCAGAGCTCAGACAGTACCCAGTAGAGAAGCCAGTGATACCCCACACATCTGCCGAGATGGAGAAGATGGAGGAGGATAAGGTAAGACACCATCTCTTCCCTTGTACTCTAGAGCAAATGCTACCTAGCTGGTACTTGTGTTTTTACAAAAACGGAAAACCACAACTGCAGAATAGATCATGCTGCCTGCCACACATTTTAACTCTTTAAGACTTGGCTCCTATGCCAGCCTTGATGTGTTCTATAACAATTGACTTCTGTTACGAAACGGCACATTTCTTACACAATAAGAGAGGTTTCCTGAGTAATTACAGAGGGACTTGTCTTTCCTCCACCCTTTTGTCTGGGCAACATAAATGAGTCAACCTGGAATTTATGAGAAACACATCCAGTACTTTTCCTTTCTGGCAAGACGAAGGATGGGGGCTGTATTGAGGAAATGAGTGAATGAGGGAGAGGTTGAGAAGAGAGAGAGAGAGAGTCAGGGGGGGTTGAGCTCTCTCCCGTGCCCAGGTTTGATGGCATGTCCCAACCTGAGAATGAATGTTTTGAGCTCCAACCAGTTTTGGCTTGTTATCACATGAGGATACGGAACTCAGGTGACCGTACAGACATAGACATGGGCTTTGCAATGGCTGGGTTATGTAGGCCAGAAACATATGGCCGAGAAGGACACAAACCAGCTCAAGGAGTTATTTTGTAGCATCTCCACTCCCCCCTAGTTTGCATTTACTGAGAAATAGTTTTGTTACAGTGGCGCGCATCAAATCAGTTGTTTGTTGTGGTAAAGAGAATTGCATGCATTATTGTTGTCATCATCGCTGGACTACAACAAAAAGTTCAGCAAAAGAATAGTCTGCAAGTCTGCAACACTGCTTTGAACTCCCATAACCCCAATAGGGTGGAAACCTCACTTATCTTTTTTAACATTAAAATATGGACACTCATAGCAGTGTTGTGGACATCACATGTATACTCTTCCACTGAAACTTTTACTGAAGTTTCATTTGTCCTCCACCTGCCAAAAGGTGGGATGTGCACGCAAGAACTCTTTTTGAACTGCACCAAAAAGTCACCGCATGCTACTGCTGCATAGACTATTGTGCCACTGAAGAAGAGCAATTCTAAGTAAGAATCTCACACGATCTAACAGTCGCTCACTCTCACTGGAGTTTGATTTGCTCAGTCATGCGTTTGCTGTGGGTGTGCTTGATTGAAAGGGAGTGTCAGACACTGTCCTGCAGTGTTCACATATCTTTACGTTGGCTTTTTCCATAATTACGTCAGTCGCCATATTTAAGCTCTATCACAAAAACCTGTTGAATCATGCACTGTGCATGAGAAGCATTTGTGATAAATTATGCATGTGGCAGTTTGGTCTGCTGCAACATTTATCTGTTATTGCAAACATCCTGTGGCTGTACACCACTGAGGAAGGACATTGAGATCTACACTTGCAGATAAACTGCACGGTCTGAAATAAACTAGACACATCCGTAATATGACACAGCTTTGTTCTCATAAAAGAATGTTCTCCTTATTTTCACTATTTTTCAACATGTCAAATCCTGTCCGTCTGTGGGGCATTGTAAAAGTTGTGTTATCGGACTTAAATAGTGAAAGGTGAAGTACAACACAGATGTGGAATAACCAATGGGCACTCAGTTCCTCTTCCCTCTGTGCCTTCCAGTCTTTGAGCTTCTGCAAGGAGAAATGAACCCAGTCACAGTGTCTGGTGGCTTAATAGCAAGACTATCTTGACCTTCAGTTACTAATGTGAATGGCTTGATCGTCTATCACTCTAACATTATCACCAAGAGCCCATGTGCTGTTTTAATCTGTGTATGCTTAACATGCGGATTTTGCTTTCTTCAGCACTTTCCTTACTTGATACATGATATAGGTCACTTTTCTGAACAGTACAGTAACCGCAATGGATTTTCTCAGTGTTTATTTTATTTCATTTTTTTTTTATCTTTGTTTGTACAACCAATGTCTGACAGTGCATGCCTTGTTTTAGTTATGCTAGAGGACTTTATGCTTCATATTGAAGTCACACTTACTGTATGTTAAAGACTCATTGTTACATTGTATTTGTATACTGTAGCTACAATGTAATAATATGACTAACAGTACATTTATACCTTGAAGTTCATTATAGGTTTGGAGTTAGAATCAGGATTCAGTTAGCGCTCTCTCAATACAGGTTAACATATTGATGTACAGTAAACTGAACATAAAGATGTTGTTTTGAACATTTATTAGTTTGCTTACTTGCTCTTGTCATGTTTAGCTCTTTGATGTACATAGGACCCATACACATGAGTTCATTGTAGCTTAATGTGAATCTTATCTGCCATGTGTGTATCATGATGTAGCGAGGGAACTGCACCCAACGATGTAGCCTCGAGGGTTTAGACCTGGAATATCTAGTGTCATTGATGTGTTGGGTTGAACAAGGACAGACTGTACATGCAGTGGAGAACAACCCAGGAAGAGTCAGTGAGTAACAGCACTGTCATATCTAGCATGAGAACACCAGCATTGCTCAACATGTACAACTTCAAATGGAGTTAGTCTCCTCTGTCAAAATGATACATTACTTGTGATGACTCATTTGTACAAAGAGTCTTTCTGTTTTTTTTTTGCTGTCTCCACGTCTGTTGCATTTAGACCACTCTGAATGCATACGTTGGCCACTCAACTGTAGTGATTTCCACATGTCATGTTTGGCAATATGCAGAATATCTGCGATTTCCCAACAAGTCGGAGGCGCGTGGTGGCCTGGACTGAGAGACGGTCGGTGAGAGAGAGAGAAAGGAGAACAGGGCCAGGAAGAACAGAAATAGAATGTATCATTGTGCGTCTGCCAACAACACACGCTTTGTGACAAGTTTGCTGTGCTTTCTCAGACTCTTGCAGACTGATTGCGAGGCATGTGAGACTTTGTTCATTGTGTACCAACACAATCCATGTGCATCAACACATTATAGCTCTCACTGATGCCATTTGCCCCCCCCCCCACTCCACTCCTCTCTGAAGGATGTTTTGATGTGATGTGGTCCTCTTTGAGAATGTTGTGGTCATTTGAACAGATGCTGACAAGCGGTGCAGTTCACCAGTAACCATGACTAATCATAAATTATTGTCCTTAAAATCTGTGGTGGCTTTCCAGGGAAAAGAGGGATCATAGTGCTCATAAGGATCATGTTGTTCAGCTTCATATGAAAGCGGGATTTGGGGATTGACTTAGCGTTGGTTGCTTTTAGCAGGTATAAAATTCCCATCCACCACTAGAGAGACTGACATTAGATGGTACAAGGAAATCTGTAGGTTTGAGGTATGAAGTAGATTCTGAAATGAAAGCATGAATTAAACAGAGTAAAGAATGATTTATTTTTTCCTCAGTGTCTAAGTGCACACTTCTGGGAATGCCGTCTCACTTCTGTGCTCCCTCTCTCTTGGTCTTTTCCAGAAGAAGAAGCCGTTGACATGCTACCTGCTGTTCTGTATTTCTACTGCCGTCATTGGGTCGCTGCAGTTTGGCTACAACACTGGAGTCATCAATGCACCTGAGCAGGTGGGTACTTTGACAAAACACTCACATAGTTGCCAGATTTCTTATACGCATTCCTTTTTATTTCTCTGGTTTTTACCCAGTTTATGAATGAGTCTAAAAGTGCATTGAGGTTTTAATTAGCATCCAGTGAAGACTATAGCTGCTTTCAGTCATAGGTGTAAGTCCACATGTTTTGTGGATGACAAGTGGTTGGGCCGTGTATGTGAAAAACATAACCAGACTTTTGGAACTCCGAACTAAGCCAGCTCTTACACTACCTCCCCTCCTATTTCCGACAGACATTATGGAAATAAGCTTGTGTCTGAACGAGGCGAAGAAGATGCAGAGATTCTGTTCATGTGTGTGTTCAACCGCATTCAACCTGTTCAACCACGTGGCGTTTCTGTTCATGTGTGTGTTAAACCACGTTAAACCTGTTCAACCACACAGAGATTCTGTTCACGTGCGTCTGTGTTCATAAAATCCGCAAGCTTACAGTATGTGGTTAACCAATGGCTATTAGCTCACTGACTAATGCCTAATAGCTAAAACTCATTCATTATCATTTACCAGATAAAACATATTGACTCCTAACCAGTAGCATGTCTGTCAGCTATTCCCTGCTAAGTAATAGGAATGAATGGGGAAAGAATAGCTTCTAGTTTGATGGGGAAATATAGGACTCTTGTTTATAGGACTCTTCACAGAAGCCAACGCAACTATATTATGCAGAATATGATTAAATGGTCGGCTTTAATGGGTTTAGCCCATTACAAACGAATCAGCGTAGAATAGCCAATCCTAGATTGCTCAACAGTTTGTTTTTCTTTTCCAACGCATGACTGGAAAGATCAGCACAGAATGTTCTATACAGTGCCATAAAAGTTTCATCGGACATGATCAGACGTGTGTGTGTCTGTGTGAAGTGAAATAAAAGTGTCAGAGGCAAGGCTCTAAGGAACTAAGGAAACGTAATATGTCAGAGCCTTAAGCCAAGCTCCCTGAGATGATGGCTTGACAGGGAACATCCTGACACATTTGTGGGCCAGTGACGCTCTGCGGCGGCGTGGCCCTGGGGTAATGGATCTAGCTATAGATACAGTATACATCTGGCAGTGATATACATGGTGTTGGAGAGGTCTATTTTGCTCTTAATTGAACCAAAACAGGGTGTGTGTGTGTGTGTGTGTGTGTGTGTGTGTGTGTGTGTGTGTGTGTGTGTGTGTGTGTGTGTGTTTGTGTGTGTATGTGCTGTGCTCCCATAATAATATGTATGTATTGTATCTTTGGATAAACTCAGAAACTGAGAAGCTTCATCCAGAATGTGTCAATGGAGCGTTATAACGAGACTATGGAGGAGGGAACAGTCACCATTGTGTGGAGTGTTGCCGTGGCGATCTTCAGCATCGGAGGCATGGTCGGGTCTGTGTGTGTGGGGGTCCTGGTCAACAAGTTTGGGAGGTGAGTACCTAAGGACTTGGGATTTAGAGTGATGGGAATGATCCGTGTCAGGTGCTTGGAACAGTCCAGAATGTTGTGTCTTTGTGTGAGTGACACACTCTTGCAGATGTGCCCCAGCCTTGCACTTGTGTTTTAATTGGTTCGGTGTGCTCTTTTATCCCCTCCTGTGTCTCTGTGCTCTCCTCTAGGCGCAAGTCCATGTTTCTAGCCAACGGCCTGGCGGTGGTGGGTGGAAGCCTGATGGGGTTCTCCAGCTTGTGTCGCTCATATGAGATGATCATCTTTGGGCGTCTGGTCATCGGGCTGTTCTGTGGTCTGTGCACTGGCCTGAGCCCCATGTATATAGGAGAGCTGGCCCCCACTGCTCTACGAGGGGCCTTTGGCACGCTGCACCAGCTGGGTGTGGTCATTGGCATCCTGGTGGCCCAGGTAAGATCTCTTCATGCACTCCTCCAGTTTGCCATCATGTGTGCATGTAAATTAGGGCTTTTCGACTCACTGTAATCCAAGGACAATCACTCTGACATAAAAAGCAATGTAAAAGAGGGAATGTAGGCAGTCCTTCCCACAGTGCATAATCAAGCACATTGTTAGGAACCACTTGCAGTACCTCTGCAGACCACCCATAGGCCACAGGCCACTGGTTGACCCCTGAATATTAAAAGATGGCCTTTTCTGTCCTTTTCGTCATCTGTGTCCTAATCTTATTGTCTCCCCTGCTGTTGTCCAGATATTTGGTCTAGAGTCCCTGCTGGGCTCAGCCTCCCTGTGGCCACTGCTGCTGGCTCTGACCATTCTACCGGCGGTCTTGCAGACCATCATGTTGCCACTGTGCCCCGAGAGTCCTCGCCACCTCCTCATCAACCTCAACCAGGAAGAGGAGGCGCACAAGGGTCAGTAACCAACAGAGAGCAGTACAGTAGTAGCACTCTAACACCCAGGAAGCTTGATAGTGGTTCCAGTCCCTGTTCAAATGATATTTATCTTACAGTAGGTGAAGATGTTTGCCATGTTTAAGGCATTCGTACATTATGAACAGAGATTGAAGAGCTTCCCGCTCTTGTGATTTCTGCCCACAGCCCTGGTGCGTCTGCGTGGGTATGAGGACGTCAGTGACGACATCAACGAGATGAAGGAGGAGGGCAGGAAGATGGCCATGGAGAAGAAGGTCACCATCCCTGAGCTGTTCCGCAACCCTTCGTACCGGCAGCCCATCATCATCGCCATCGTGCTGCAGCTGTCTCAGCAGCTCTCTGGAATTAACGCTGTACGTAAGAACTACATCTCCCAGAGTTCTGCTGATTAGATATGAAACCAAACGACCCTTAGCAAATGAATTGATTTTTTAAATATTGTAATTGATTCGACTATACATGTAGTATAGTAGTAGTGTGTCTTTTCTCCGGTAACGGTTTGTCTTTCTGTTGTAGGTGTTTTACTACTCCACAGCCATTTTTGAAGGTGCTGGAGTCGCCCAGCCCATCTATGCTACAATAGGAGCTGGAGTGGTCAACACTGTTTTCACTGTGGTCTCTGTAAGTACACCTCTCTACCAGTCATTTGGATTTTTGTGTACGATGAAATTGATTAGATTAGATCATGTGTGGTGAGGGTGTTCTGATGTTTGAATTATTTTGTGAATGTCAATGTGAATATCAATTTATTTGTATAGCACATTTAAAAACAGCAACAGTTGACCAAAGTGCTGTAAAATAAAATAGAAATATTAGTAAAGTAATATAAAATAAAGTAAAAAAAAACTAACTTTAAAGAATAATAGTAATAATAGTAAATATGACATGTATGTTACACTGTGGTTTACAATTTAGATATGTGTGCTCCCGTCTACATGAATGTGTGCTCTCTTGTTTTCTCCAGCTCTTCCTGGTGGACAGGGCCGGACGAAGGACTCTCCACATGATTGGGTTATTTGGCATGGCAGTTAGTGCTATTCTACTGACCATCTCTCTAGCACTGATTGTAAGTTTTCAGCTGTTCATCTGTTCTTTTTCAGTATTTCTGCACTTCATCATCAATTGCGTTACCTACTGTTACATTGTTCAATGGGGCTTAATGTTTTTCTCTTAAATGAATCCCATTTCAGGAGGGTACTCCAAGCCTCAGCTACCTGGCCATTGTGGCGGTGTTTGCTTTTGTGGCCGGCTTTGAGATGGGACCAGGCCCCATCCCATGGTTCATCACGGCCGAGCTCTTTGAGCAGGGTCCACGCCCTGCGGCTATTGCTGTAGCAGGATGCTCCAACTGGACCTCCAACTTCCTGGTCGGACTCGGCTTTCCCAAGCTAAAGGTACAATGCTGCTTCATCCTGCTCGTTAATCAAATACCGACACACACTCTCACGTAGCTCTTCGTCTGTCTTCTCCACTAGTTCATGTGTTATAATAGTTTTGATTTCTGACACGATTTGTTCTCATTTGTCCCCGATATTGCTCTGTTCTTTTAGGAGCTGTGCGGGGGCTATGTGTTCATCATCTTTGTCATCTTCCTCGTCATCTTCCTCATCTTCACCTACTTTCGAGTGCCGGAGACCAAAGGACGGACCTTTGAGGACATCGCTCGCGGCTTCGCCAAAACTGACTCCGGTCTCCCTCCTCCTCAGGATGGCGAGATCACGCTCCCTGTCTCCCCTACAAGAGAGAAGGTGCCCATGGTGGAGTTCCCCAATGTTGACAGTGGCAAAAATGGCCTCCCAAGCGCCTAGCAGGGCAAGGAGGTCTCATCCCACAACACAGCTAACTGCACTCCACAGACAGCCATGGCAGACCAGGTGCATTTGGCAGTAGACACTGAAATACTGTAGTTTACACAGTGGACCTCCTGAGTGTGTAGTGGCTGTGTTTCAGTTGCAAGCAAGCTTCTCACTGTTAAAGTATTGTGTGTGTTTGTAGCAGGTGCTTCTGGGCCCCATTTGTTACAGCTTATTGTTCATAGGGAGGCCCCTTGCTAAGCTACTGTATATTTGGTGGAGGTTAAGAGAAGTTCAAATCAGGAATTTTAAAATTGTTCTCATAAAGGCCAGTAGAAGTAGAAAAAAAACATTTGTTTACATGCCATTGATTACATACCAGGTGCCATTGAAACTCTGACCAAAACCGATTGTCAGAATATAATAATAATACAGAACTGTTTAAATTTAATTGTAATTCACGCACACCAGAAATTGTAATTAGTTAAGATGTAAAGTTCAGCCTCACTGATCAAAAGTTAACAAAGAGATGATCAAAAGATCAAAAGTTAACAAAGTGCAGCGATGATAAAACATCTATAGCTTTTGGGAGAAAGACAAGGCATTTGTCTAATTGGGAACAGGACTAGATCCACCATAAAAACAGCCATTTCATCCAGCCATGTGCTAGACATTTTTCATCTAATATTGTTTGTATGTCTAGCCACACTAAGCAAGTTGTCACTGCCCAGTAGTAGCCTAAAGTAGGTCAAGTGTGAAAGTACTGTAGAACACTGCCTATACTGCCTCAACGTCCATCAATGCTTGCTGCTGAGACACGGCCTGCTTTAGGATGCTGGGGCTTGGCACATGGTGACACTACCTCTGGTGGTTAATGTTCTGCCCTTCGTGAAGCCTGCAGTGTTCCTCAAGTAGAGACCCACCTGGTTCTGGCGAGGAACCTCACATAAAACTGATCAGATTGACTTGATGATTGATGGATTGCTAAATCAAAAACAACCTATGGATTGCTAAATCAAAACAACTAATTCAAAGACTCTGGATTTGAGTGGTATCTAAGGGCTGTTTTTTGAGGAACACTGCCTCAACGGAAACTTCTTTGCAGAAGTTGGGCAATCATTACCACTACAACCAGAACCAAAGGATGTATGATGGCTCCACACTAAATGTGTTCCATACCATCTGTACGTAAATGAATGGACACGCAAGTGTGTGGATATGTGTGAGCCAAGCCCCTTTCTGATTGGGTGTGATGTAAATGTTCAAAGGGAATCTGCTGGTGGAGATTCTTCCCAGTTTTATTTTGTATTTAATGCAGCTTGATGTTACTTATTAATTGTGATTATGTGTACACTTCTCTTAATCACTGAAACAGACCTGATGACCAAGTGGCAGTAAGACTGTACTGATATTCCTATTTAGATGGTGACTATTATTCCAAGCCATCACTGTTACTGCAACGTTTAGAGTGTCAAACATATTCTTGTACACTGTAGTCTCTCTTCAAGACCCCCGGTGTGAAATTCATAGAGCACAAATCATGTCATGGAGTTCAGCCTCTGCAAAGATTAGCACTTGTTTGAATTCACTCTCATATTTCTTAATGGGGCTAGAGAGCAGCTTGTGGTTGACCTAGATAAACAGTCCGGAAAAGCTCCAAGCTCAGGTCCTGAGGCCTGTGGCTCCTAGCTCAGGTCCTTCACCTCGCGCTGCTCACTGTCCATTTCCTCATTAGCTGACGCTTGACCATTGACGCAGTCTCAGTGAAGTTAGTGCGCCTCACCGTTACACCCTCACTAAGCTGTTGTGTTTCCTGGACAGACTCATAGCCTGACAGCCTGTTACACTAGAGGCTTTCTAAAGCCACTGCAGTTGATCAAAAGAACAGTCCTTTTTTTTTCTCAAGGGGTTCAACAAGACTCCAGTGGCATTTCCTATTGCACAATTCGCACAACTTGTGCACTATGGATCAATCAGACAGACTCTAGGCTACTGAATGGTTTGTACTCTTAATTAGCCTAACTACTTGAAATTCTTAACAGCCAGGGCATTTCTTTGGGGAATCCGAGTAGTCCAGATCAAAAGATAAATAGCTGTTGTACATAATAGCCCAGATATTGCCAAATGAACAAAGGATATTAATGTTACATCAGTATATTTGTAGCGGAAACTATAATGACTTGGAGATGAACATCAATTCAGCCAACTTGATTTTAATGAGGAAAAATGGACCATTGTGCTTGAATGTTAAGATGGCTCCAGGCCTCCAAAGGAATCTTAAATATTTGCTAAAATATTGTTAAAAGCATTTTCAGCCATGACAGTTCTATATTACTGTATGTCTTGTGTTAGTGTGGCGATGTAACATTGTGGGATTTGGGGATGTAGTTGTAGTCTTTTACCTATTGTCTATTTATTGTATGTTTTGCACATGTACTGCATTTGTGTGTGTGTGTGTGTGTGTGTGTGTGTTTGTTTATAGTGTACATACTGTAGCTTTCTGATAGAGGGTTGTCTCTTAGAGGTGTGGTGAATAATGTTTCCTTGTTACACATTGCCTAATGTATTTGATTTGTTGCTACCTTTGCTGCTGTGGATGCTTGCTACGCATATGCACTATCACTTTACTAGCAACGCACATTCCATGATGAGGATTTATACTGTTCAGTATCTATTGACATTTTGTGTCGTATTGTATTCCCATAAACACTCATGAATGTCTATATACCATTCTGAAAGTCATGAGTATACATTCTATTTACTATTGTCTTTGTACGCTTGCATACTTCCACTGCCAGATTTCAGTGAGCGTTTATTTAATTTGTTTTAAATTGAGAGACAGAGATTAGACATGTGTTATTGATTAGATATGTAGATATGTATAGTATTGACAAATTACAAGTATTTTGGTCTCAAAATGACCCCCATCATTCATCATTTCACCATGATTACTATGTGCTCTTCAAACCTTGTAGATTAGCTCTTTCCATTTTCTGCGTCTCTTATATTGTTTGCGTTGTAATACTACTGTGTACTGGATACTTTCCTGTGAAAGAAAACAATTAAAACCACTTCTGAAGAATTCATATGCTTGTGATTAATATTTTCCATAGTTGTTGTGACATTTTTGTGGTTTAACAGTGGGTGATGCTCCAATCATGTGACGTGAATGTTGAGTGTCTGAGCTGTCATTCCATTGGATAAATTATACAGTGACAACATTTGCACTGGCTGCCCTTGACCATTGTAAATAAAAACGGAGCCCAGTGGTTAATGAAATGACCTACGCTGGACCCAACCACAAACTTGTACAAATATGGACATCTTTTTTTGACAAATGAAAAGCAAAAGAGAAATCCTTCATCCACACCGCAGTCCTCACGTGGGTAAATATTAGGCTGTGCACACTTTTCCGCTCTCTGGGATGCCTACTCTGTTTCTAATTACAGGAGCATGTGTTGTTATGTCTAGCACAGTGTGGGAGGGCTTGCCATGGGACCCAGAACACATTTCCTCTGTGTCTTTCACTTCAGCTTATCTATGACACCACTGGACTTTTTGTGCTTTCTTCATTTTCTGGTTGAGATGCTATAGTGCCACACCTCTCTATGCAAGTCTGTGCATGTGTATTTATGTCTGTGTGTGTGTGTGTGTGTGTGTGTGTGAGAGAGAGAGAGTTCTGTTCCTTAGGATTGCTCTGTTGTTTGGCATGTTGGTGTATTCTTCTGTATACCAACATACAACAATAAGTATCAGCACTTGAATGTACACTATTCCTTTTCTGGTTAGTTATTTTTATCTCAAAATCTTTGAATAAAGTTATACCCAACATTTAAGAGTGTTAAGCAAACACATAACACACATAAACACTGAGAATATGTACTGTGTGTCAGGTCAGGTCTCACCTCTGATGATCCTCTGACAGATGTAATTCTCATCCATGGCCAATAGAGGGAGCTGTCCATGCATGGAGCACATCCCTGATTTAGCTCACACCCTGCCTATGGGTCCGGATGAGGTGACTGCATGTTATCTGAGGGGAACAAGTTGCTGGAGTCTACATTTAGATGTCATTTTAAACGGGCTGCCTGTTTGAGTTGGGTACTGACGGATGGAAAACATAACAGCATTTCAGAGGGTAGTTGTGTTTCCTGCCAATCTCTCCTCAGTGGCACTGCCACACATATTTAACTTCTGAGTTGGCTCGTCGCTGAGAGCCAAGAAGTGTCTTGGTTAGTCGTGGAAAAGGGGAGCAGAAGGAAAAAGCACGAAGTGTAGAGAAAAGAGGACATATTTACATTTGTCTAGAAAGCCCGCCAAACATGCCCCGTATTTTCCCATGCCACAATTTCAACTGTAGTTATTATTAATTGTTTTATTATTTTTCTGTGTTTTCCATTATTTGTCTCACTAAGAATTTTTATCCTTTACTCAGTCTCTCTCTCTCTCCCTCTGTCTCTCTCTCTCTCTAATCTGAAATGAAACGAACAGACAGACTCCTCCCCCAACCCCCGTCCTTCTCCCTCCCTGTCTCTCTCCTCTCTCTCTCTCCCTCTGTGTCTCTCTCTCGTTCCCTCTCTCTCAAACTCTACCTCCCTGTGTGCCAGTAGTATCATTCTGTAGTGGAAATGTGGAGTGTGTTTCTGTCCCTCTCTCTGTTTCTCCAGCCTAATTCAGCAGAGGAAGGTAAGGAGCTTCTTTGCCTGTCTGTGGCCTGCATGGGTGCCATGATTGGCAGCACCGCACGTGTGTGTGTATATGTTTGTATGTGTGTGTGTGTGTGAGTGTGTGTGTGTGTGTGTGTGTGTGTGTGTGTGTGTGTGTGTGTGTCGAGGAGTGCTTACTTTTGTCTGTCAAACTGCTGCTCTAACACTGAGCATCTGTTTGTAGTCATGCACATTACGCCAGGGTATTGCATGCTCTCACTCTGTCTCTCTCTTGCTGTTTATGTGTGGTAGTGTGACAGACTAGATGCTCTTGAGCTTTTGTGTGTGTGTGTGTGTGTGTGTGGGTGGGTGTGAGTGTGTGTGTGTGTGTGTGTGTGTGTGTGTGTGCGTACAGTATGTGTGTGTGTGTGTGTGTGAGTGTGTGTGTGTGTGTGTATACAGTATGTGTGCGTGTGCATATGTGTGTGTGTGTGTGGTTCACAGTTTAATTTTGGAATATTGACTGATTTCTAGGTATTCATGTCCATTTGCTTACGACTTTTGCTATGTGACTGTATATATGTGACTTTTGCTATGTGACTATATATTATGTGACTTTTGCTATGTGACTGTATATATGTTACTCCATAAATCCATCTATCATCATGTGTATGTTGCTGTAAAGTGATGCTGTTGTGACAGTTTAAAAGGAGTTTTGTGTTTTTTACACTACTGAGTGCGAAAAGCAAAAAGCAAAAGCACCGGCAACAAAAGAATACAAAATGGAGGCTTGGTAGCGATGAATAATAAGTTGCGTAACCTTTGTCTCCCCCTAACCCCAAAGCCCCCCCCCCCCTTTTCAGATGATATTATGATTGTGACAGTGGAGACCCCCCACCCCCAACCCTTCTCAATTCAGTGGCAACACAGAATAGGCCCACTGCAGAATCTCTACCTCTCTCGCTCTTTCATCTGTCCATCCCTGTGCTCCCCTTTTCATCATTCAATAGAAGTGATTATTCATGGAAGCTGTGTGCCCAAATGAGGCGCTTCCTAAAATTAGATAAAGCGCTTCTTTTACTTCTTTTAGATGGATAGATAGATAGATATATATAGATGGATAGATACAGTAGATGGATGGAGGCATTTGACATTTTGGTGAGTTGCTGTGAAGACTGACTAATATTCCTGTGAATCACTGTGTGTTAGAGAACACTCAATGCGTTTCGCTGTGTTCCATAGTTGCATTCACTCTCCGATGACCACGCAGAGCTCTGACGGCTGACTTTGACAGCTGGTATTTACTAAAGAGGACCCATGCACACAGACCAAGAGAGTAGGGTGTGTGTAAGCAAGGCTGAGAGAGAGAGTGGGAGAGAAAGACAGTGAGAGAGAAAGAAAGAGAGAGATAGAGAGACAGTGAGAGAGAGAGAGAGAGTGAGGTGGGTGGTGGGTGGAGGGGTCACTGGCCTATAGTGACTCCCTGCCTATTGACTTATTGGGAGTTTGTGGCTAATACAGTATTAACCCAGTGGCACACATCCCACCGGAGCCACAATACAGCACAGTTGCGTTCCTCCAACCCCATGTGTCTGCTCCTGTGAGGTGCAGAGTCTGGGGTGGGGCCCAGGCTAGTCCCTTGGAGGCTCCTGCATGGCTCTCCCACTGACTCTGTGTGATTTGATGTGCTGGCATGCATGCTGCCTGTGATTGAGTGTCTGTGTGAGTCACGCTGTGATCTGCTTAGCCTTCGGATGGTGTGCATGTCTGTGTGCAAGCATGTATACATATGTAAGTATGTGTGCGTGTGTGTGTGTGTGTGTGTGCGCGCGCGTTTGTGCGTGCGTGTGTGTGTGCGGGTGTGTGCGTGTGTACATGCATGTGGGTGTATGTGTGTGTACATGTACGCGTGTGTGTCTGTATGTATGTGCGTGCGTACATGTGGCATCACTCACTATGCTTGCCTGTCTAGTTAGCAAAATCCATTTATCGTCCTTTTGAAAGCACATTTTTAGAATAGCTAGATTAAAATAGTGACATATATATATCTGGCTCCTTTTTAAGCATCCTTCATCCTTCCTGTTTATGCATGTCATGGTTAAACTTCTCTGTCGCTTTGCTGCATTTGTCAGATCAGCTCTAAAATTCTCAAAACTAGTTCAACCTCCATATCATCTCTTTGAAGTCACTTGTGCACGTCATAAAAGCAGTTTGTCATTACTTCAAACAAACAGCAAATGCTTTCGCACATCCATGCATTTTGTACTATTGTCTGCTGTACACTATACTGTACACTATCAATTGCTAATTCTGTATCAGTCAAAATATATCATTACAGGTTCATATTTTGTCCTGTATGACAATGAATTACATGGTCTGGCAAAAAAGCTGTTCTACAAACAGTACTGTGCACTGATGTGGAACATTGCATTCTTTAAAATCGAGTCAACATTTTACTTTGACTGCCGACCTTTTTCATAAGTGACATGGGAGCTATTTATTCTGATGGTGCTGACATGTTGATTGGCTTAAATGTTTGCTTTTCAGACATAAACTAAGCATTTTGAGCAAGTTACTTGCTTTTGCTATTTTGAACAAGCTACTTGCTTTTGCTATTCAGAGCAAGTCACTTGCTTTTGCTATTCAGAGCAAGTCACTTGCTTTTGCTTTTGTTAATCCACTGTGTGGTGCAATTTGCACCAATTGTTTCCAGAAATGCACTTAGTGTTGTGCAAACATCCCTGATGATTGAAGACGTGCGCTAAAGTGACCTGTAAATAAATGAACTTCACATGTACAACCCAAGATTATTGACACCGAGCACAGCTGTGCACTGAGACAGCAGGAGACCGCAGTGCTGCCCGGGGCAGGTGCACCACTCCACACCGCACCACACCGCACTGCTGAGCCTGTCCACCTCCAGCTGGAGCTCGGCTGGACGCTCTCCGGTTCTCCTGGACCCTGGCAGGACTCCCTAAACAGGCCACGACATCCCCCTCTGCTGCTGACACGGCACATCTCCCCTCAGGCCCCTGGGGAAGACGTGACGGAGGACAGGGAGAGCAGAGATCAAACTCCTACTCTTCCACTATGAGGCAGATCCCCAGGGTCTGGCTCACAGAGCAGAGGCACATTTGTGCAGTGTGCCTTCCTGGCTTTGTGTGGTATGGGCATGCTGCAGTGAAATGGTTCTTTATTTATTTATTTATTTATTTATTTATTTCTGTCTGAGATTATCCTCTTCAGCTGCTCCATCATCTGTTTCAAACCGCTCACTCGGGGCAATTTGGAGGTTACCTACGTTTACTCACCGCGGCCATTTAGACTTAAGCGCCATTAGATGTGGGGCATTTGGCGCTAAAGCCTTTTCAAAGGCCTTTAAAGAGCAGCGGTCGCCCATTGACTCCCAGCCATCCGTCCCCGTGAGCATGACTGGAATCTGCGCGCGGGGCCCGGGAGCTCTCTCTCACATTCCCTGTGTCTGGCACACTGGCTCTCCGGCGCGGGGCGTTCACCCCGAGCGCTCGGCATTGTTTCACGAGGCTCCGCTCTCTCCCCAGGAAAAGAGCTTATCTCTGCTTTAGTCCAATTGTCTGTGGTTCAACACCCCAAGGGCAGTTTCACCAGATTTCAGTCCCCGACGCGCTTAACCTGCAATCGCATTAATTAGGCGCCCCACTTGACCCGATCGCGATAGTGTGCCAATCCAGTGGCGTGCGTTCGCCGGGGAGCGCTGAATTTGGGGCGGCTGCACTTAAAAGCGTCCCTGATGCGATAGCATGCGCGGCGCGCGCGTGTGAAACCTCACAGCGGGATGTCTGATGCCGGCGCCTGGCCCGTTTAAGAGGCCGTCTCGGCAGCTCTTGGGAACAGGCGATGGCGGGCACCAGAGCCTGGCGCTGCGTGTCAGGGAGAGAGAGAGAGAGACGCTGGCACAGCGGGCGCTGCCCCCGGGGTCTCAGGCTCCCCATTCTGCACTCCTCCGTCCTCTCTTCATCCCTCCTTCCTCCTCCTCCTCCTCCTCCTCCTCCTCCTCCTCCTCCTCGCGCCACTCCACTCTGCCCTTTGCAGGTTAAGGAGGGCCCCTTGCGTGAGACGCTCGTGTGTAGGCTGCCAGTCCGTGCCATGAGTCATAGCGAGCCAATAGCCCTGCTGCCCCCTGGCCCTCTGGAGCCGCACGCTAATGGTCACGCCAACACAAAAACCCCACAAGGGACTACAAATCCTCTTGTGCCATATTACCATTGCCATTCAACCTTATCTCCCATGCACCAAAACGTCAAGCACTTGGCGCAGATGAGAATAAAAAATGGATGGAAGATTAGACGGAATGAAATTTTAAAAGCGACTAATGTAGCTGTAGCAACAACACGGTGTGCTGTGCCACACGCGGCCCAGGACAGGAAAGGGTTAAGATCCCCCCAGACAGCACGCAGAGGAGACACGCTGACCTGGAAAGCCGAAGCCCCCCCCCCCCCCCCCCCTCCTTCAGACGGAGCAGCAGAACGAGGGACTCGACACGCACGGGCATCGGGCACCGAACGAACGCGACGTGGGCACGATTGACCCAAAGGCCAAGTCTCATTCAGAGCCCGGCGTCTGGGCCCTCCGATCTCACGCCAAAGGAAGCGGCACAGTGCAGCGCACAATAGCGCCGAGAGGGGGGCAAGAAGCTTTTAAGCCAATCAAGACACAGTGGACTTGATTTGTGTGTGTTTGATGCGCAGCGCGGTTCACAGAGCCCGACTCAAAGAGCCCGTTGTGGTCAGAGAGCTGCTCAGGATCAGCGGGCAGCAGTGGGTTAAATACTTTCCTTTCAACAGTTTAAGTCCAGCCAGAGGTTTTCATAACTTCGCCTGACATGTTCATGCTTATTTCTGGAATTGCGTTAATCCACCCTTCTCTGTGCGCTCTCACTCCGTCGTGCTTCTCTCCTCTCCCACTCCCTCTCTCTCTCTCTCCCTCTCTCTCGGTTTCTCTGTCCCTCTGTCTGGACCTGTGGTTGAGTATAATGATGGAGAGCAGTGGGCTCTGTCCTGAAGTGACTGTCTGTGGAGAGAGACATCTGGAGCGTATTACAGTACGGGGAGCAGAGACGTGGACGAGGGGCTAGAGCACAGCCAAAAGCACGCTTATCACACACCGCCATCCACACACATCTGCCACTGTGTGACGGGCCGCTGTGTTTTACACTAAGAAGTTATTGTAGGCTGTGTGGGGATTGTGTGTGTGTGTGTGTGTGTGTGGGGGGGGGGGCGGGTATGCAGGTACACTTTTGTTTGT
This sequence comes from Sardina pilchardus, assembly GCF_963854185.1. Classification (NCBI taxonomy): domain Eukaryota; kingdom Metazoa; phylum Chordata; class Actinopteri; order Clupeiformes; family Clupeidae; genus Sardina; species Sardina pilchardus. The sequence goes on from NC_084999.1 coordinate 31,706,721, forward strand.
CAGTTTTTTTGCATTATTTCACTCCCTGTGTGTGTGTGTGAGTGTGTGTTTATGAGTTTGTGTGTTTTTTTTATGGGTGTGTGTGGGTAGATCTGTTGTGAGATGATTATGAGTGTGTGTGTGTGTGTGTGTGTGTGTGTGTGTGTGTGTGTGTTTGCGTGGGGTGCTTTGGTAGGCTGAGTCAGGAGGAGGCCCAACACAAAGATTGCATCTCTCCAGATGGCGACTCCTCACTTTGGCCTGAGGTCCCAACTCTTTATCAGGGTCAGTGGCGGCCCCAGAACCATTAGCCATCACAGCAGCGAGCTTCAGTCAGACCCTGACAGACAGACAGGCCTCTTGTTCTTGGCTGTTTGTGCCGTGTTGTATGTGGCAGGAGATGAGAGTGAGAGTGTGTTGGAGGGTGATGTGGAAAGTTACAGCAACTGGCATTAGTTAAGCTTGGTGTTAAAGTTATTGTAGGCTGTGTGTGGGGTATGTGTGTTGTTGGAGTATTGTTTTTTTTCTCTTTTCTCCTTGATCCCCCCCTTTTGTGTGTGCATGTGTCTCTGGGTGTGTTTTTAGGTGTGTCTGTTTGTCATGTGCATGTGTGTGCACGTGTGTGTAGGACGGTTTGTGTGTGTGAGTTCCCATCCAGCGGGTCTGGTCTGGGAATAGGTGTGTGAGGATGCCTGTGTGAGTGAGCGCTGGAGTCCTTGGTATCTTGTCGTGTGTGTGTTCCTTTTGACAGCAGGTGCTAAAGTGCAATCTGCTCCCCTCGAGTGTACAGCGGTATTAACATTGTAAGGCTTTGTAGTGGCTGCTGCTCTGATCAGGCAGAAACTGTGGAGAAGCACATTAACACTTCGGGGGCACGGGTACGACATAGCACCAACTCTCCATTAGTCTCTCTTGCTTTCTTTCTCTCTCTCTCTCTCTCTCTCTCTCTCTCTCACACACACACACACACACACACACACACAGATACTGAGACACACTCATACACACATGTACACACACACACACACACACACAGACACACACACACACACACAAATACTCTGAGACACACACACACGCTCAGAGCGTGTGCATAAGGATATTATGCATTCATAGCCAGAGCTCTACTTAAGGAGCACACTGAGTCAGACCACTCAAGTGAACACACTTGAAGAGAGAAGCTAATGCAACACCCCCATACACTATCAACACCAGAGAGGAGAGAGAGAGAGGGATAGAGAGAGGGATAGAGAGAGAGAGAGAGAGAGTGACCAAAACAACTCCTACACTTTACTTTCTCACAAACTGTATGGAAGAGGTTGGGGGGGGGGGGGTTGAGGTGGGGGGTGGAGAGGTGTAGACGAGAAGAGGCTCTCGAAGTACACACTCAGAGACTGAACAGATCATTAATATTCAGACACAAAAACTAAAATCACTACCTCTCCTCCTCCTCTCTGCTGCCTCCCTCTCTCACTTTTTCCCTCCCCTCGTGTCCCTGTGTCATAGTCCTCCTCAAACAAAGTCACTTTCCCTCTTTCTTTCATCAATAATAAAAGACAATGTATCTCCTTGTTTAAGGTCTGTCCAAAAGCCCACTGTCACTTCGGAGATGAATAATGGAGTCACAGCGACTCAAAAGACAGAGAGAGCAAGGGAGGAGAAAGGAGAGAGAGAGGAAGGAGTGTATGTGTTTATAAACCTGGCGAGGAGAATGACCAGATAGCACAATGCATTACGGCTGCACTTAGGGGGGGAATTGCCAATACAGCAGTTTTTACTCTCCATCAGGCCCAAGCCCCCCACCCCCCACCCACCCCCCCCACCCCTCTCTCTCTCTCACGTCTCAGCGCAAGTTGACGACGAGTGTCCATTTTTAACCTGCGAGGACAGGACAGCGCACTCTGTCATCTCCGCTGATGCGCGCCACTCTGCTGTGCTGCGCTGCGCTGCGCTGAGATGAGATGAGCGTGAGGGCCTTTTGGTGGACTGCATCATGAGGAGGCCCCACACAAAGATTGCTTCTCTCTCCAGATGGGTGTGCGTGCGTGTGTGTGTGTTTGTGCGTCTGCGTGTGTTTATGTGTGAGTGCATGTGTATTTATGGGGGTATGTGCGTAGATCTGCTCGTGAGAGGGATGTGTGTGTGTGTGTGTGAGTGTGTGTGTGTGTGTTTGCGTGGGGTGCTTTGGTAGGCTGAGTCAGGAGGAGGCCCAACACAAAGATTGCATCTCTCCAGATGGCGACTCCTCACTTTGGCCTGAGGTCCCAACTCTTTATCAGGGTCAGTGGCAGCCCCAGAACCATTAGCCATCACAACAGCGAGCTTCAGTCAGACCCTGACAGACAGACAGGCCTCTTGTTCTTGGCTGTTTGTGCCGTGTTGTATGTGGCAGCAGATGAGAGTGAGGGTGTGCCGTGTGGCGTGTCTTGACTTTATTGCTGTTTCTTTTGGAAAACAAGTTGTTCCGTGACTTGTTTTGATTTTGGTTGTTGGAGATATGACATTGCTGTTATAACTTTGACAGCCACTACATCTTTCAATGAGACAGTTTTAAAGCAAGCCAGAAAAATAAATCAGTTTAAAGTTGAATAATCAAGGAATCATCTAAGATGCATTTGTATTGGAGACCATTTATAACTTAATTGGAGCAACTGTCTCCAATACAACTGCATCTATTCAATTTAGATATACAGTACTCTCTTCGAGAGAGTTCCTTTTTCGGAATTAGTCATAAATATCTCTGTGGTATCTTCAGTGCTTTATTTATATAATGGAAAAAACATAACATAACATAAAAGTTATAAGAACCTAGAAAATTCCTTTCACTGAGTATGACGTTGGACATCATAAAATCCTCTGTGCACGCATTTCACGACTCAATTATTTTCTAAGACCATGCTAATCCATAATAATAATTCTGACATTCCAAGCTAGTCCTAGTTACAGATTCATGAACTACATTTTTGCATAACTTAAAGCATGTAGCCTACCGTATCAGCAGTAGAAGAAGCTTTTTTATTCTGATTTATTTGGTTGTTTATGGGTCACACTAAATTCTCTGATCCCAAACAAAATCATGCACTCAGGACACAAATTGATGTTTTGGACAGATCAACTAATATGTCATTGCTCTCGTCTTAGGTATGAAAGTGCCAGGGACAGAGTTTAAATGGATATTTTGGACAGGTCAAATAAAATCTCAGCAACTGATTCAAATGAATGTTAAAAATGTGGTTAATCTAAATGCATATTTTTGGAGAGGTCATGTTAAATCGCTCAAACCCTGCTCCGAAATACTGTATGCCCACTTCATAATCTGTACATGTCTTTTGGATTTCCTCCCATCACCCGAAAGCACTGGCTCTTACTATTACCACTGAGTGCCTCCCTTAGTGGGCACAATTAATTCTGTGGACCAGCGTTAAAATAATAGCATTTAATCGCTAAACTACTTACAGTATTTGGGCTTTCACATTTTAATTAGAATACATGGCTTTTTCCCCAGTGGTCACTCTGTGTAATCCTACGTTTCTACTTTTAGAATAGTTTAAAAATATACTTTGTCAATGACTTCAGGTCCGCGGGCCGGAAGGTTGGAGCGCCCTCATTAAACCTCTGAGCTCCATGGCGATTGTGTTGCTGTGTGACAAAGTCTATTTTTAGCGCTGAGAGTTCTATTATTTATGTACTCATTCATCCATGGCACGTAGTGCAGACTTAATTATATGTGCAGAGCCATATAGATCAGGAGTGAATGGGAACGCTTTATTGAGCAAAAAAGATCTCCAAAAAGAGATCATAAATTAATGTGTCATGGAAAATTCAGCCTCCCTGCAGATGCACGTTTGTTTCTCTCTCGATGTGTGTGTGTGTGTGTGTGTGTGTGTGTGTGTGTGTGTGTGTGTGTGTGTGTGTGTGTGTGTGTGTGTGTGTGTGTCTTTTTTCAACTTCCCCCCATAACACTAGAACATATCAGTGCTTTTTCTGGCATTGTCTACACCATTACACTAACGATAATGGTCTTCTGATGAGATGCTGTTTCCAGTGTCCTCAGTGCATAGTCTGAGTAAGAACACCTGGGCAGTGATTTTGTGTTCTTTGCAATTTTCCAAGAATTTGTTGTTGTGTTAATAGCATCAGCAGTTGTAGTTTGGCAAATAGTCATGGCACGGCTTTGTTCCTGGACAGTGATACACTGAATCAAACACATAAACTTATTCTATTAACTTCTAGGATATTTAACAAAATGTTAAGATCTTACATTTTATCTTATTTTGTAATGTGCTGCAATCTAAAGGCTACAAAAATATCTACATTTCTGTAGGCATCCAAACAAAGCAGCGAGCTACAGTATGTTGAATGGAGCTCCTAGCCTCAGCAGCATGAGCATCAAAGGGCTAGCTGATTTTTACAGCTAACCCATTAGCTTTGGGATGAGCCTTTATGTTACTTATGAATAGTCAGGTCAGACACATGGCGTATGGTCCTTCAAGACAGCACCAGAAGTGCATGCCCAATCCACATAGGTTCACTGCATCATGTTTGCATCATCAAAAGGCACATTCATTACTCATGTGCTCAGCGCAGGGCCTCAAAGCATTCAAGAGGAGGGGCAACAAATGCACACACACACACACACACACACACACACAGCATTGTGAGGTTAAAGGCATAAACATGCAATGTGGGATGTAATTTAAAATCACATGGTTTTTAAAATAGCACTACTCTGAGCGGGACAACATTTGGCCACCAGAAGCCCAGAGGCCTTTTGTTTTTGGCACCTGCTGCCCTTTAGCCATGTGTTAGTTTCACTAGTGATGGGGTTTTAAAAAAAGGCTTTTTTTTGCCTGAACTTCATCGTATTTATATGTGCACACATACAGTCATTCATACACACTTACATACAGTATGTATATATATAAATATATATATATACTGCATATACATGCATACATATGTTTGTGTATAAACACACACACATGGAAATGCGTATCCACAAATACACACAAACTCACTTTGAAGAAACAAGCACACCCAGAGAGAGAGAGAGAGAGAAAGAGAGAGAAAAAAAGAGAGAGAGAAGAACTGAGACAGACGGGGGAGTGAGGGATTGAAGAAGAGATTTACAGGGTCTCCATCTGTGCGCATAATCTAAAAAAATCTCTTTACGTTTCAAGAGAGGGGGAGTGAGTGAGAGAGATAGAGACAGAGAGACAGAGAGAAAGAGAGAGATGGGGGTTGGTTGGGAGTGAATTTAGCGCTAAGCTTCAAAATAATATCAGTTTCTCGGTTTTAAGGGGCAAGGGGGGGCAGGGAGGGGTTGAGGAATTAAACACACACAAACGATTTTATCGGCCTCGACTTTTCCATCTCTTCCATCTCCCTGTATCTGTGTGTGGGCATGTGACCCAGCACTGTTTGTTTGGATAGCATGACACACTTTTTGGGTGACATGGACGCTCATGTGACACAGCCCACCGCCCTGATAGAGCTCAGAGTACTTAGCCTGTCATGTGGAAAAATATGTAGCATTAAATATATATGATACATTAAAATTTCATCATTGAGATTTCAGAAATTATTCATTTGTAAACAGTGTGATGATGAATTCTCTCTATATATCATTTCTCTCTGCTTGTTATTTTATTTTTCTTCTGTAATTGTAAATTCTCCAACTGTGTGTTGTGTTGCACTCTGTTGGCCTGTGTGCACTGTGCAGTCATGACAAATGATCTGATTACATGAATGTCACAGGTGACTGAAACATGTACATCGTAGGTGTGTGTGTGTGTGTGTGTGTGTGTGTGTGTGTGTGTGTGTGTGTGTGTGTGTGTGTGTGTGTGTGTGTGTGTGTGTGTATGCTTGTGTGTCTCTACATGTGTGTGTAGCATGGTACATGTAGTGTGCGTGATGTACAACCATTGGAGATGTTGACATGTTCTAGACCATTTACCAAAGAGAATTCAAGTGCACATTCATATATCTACTTTTCTCATGCAACGGCATGTGTAGGGGTTGCACTTTTACTATTTCATGAGCTGAAAAGCTGTTCTTACATGTGATGAGTCCACAGTCTGATGAAAATGAGGGTGATTCACCCCCACGTATCCTCTTGTCTCCTCTCCTCTTTAGTGATGCTGCTGGACACCACTGAGTCCACCACGGAGCTGGGCTGGACCACCTATCCTGACACGGGGGTGAGAGCTTCATCCATCTGCATGGCCCTAACCTGTGCACCGTGGACAATTGCGTGAAAAACCATTACCCTGTGGCCATCTAAGTCTATGAATCACACTGACTGCACAATGTGGAGAATGTCACTCTTACATTTTAGAGTAAAATGTGACATTTTGTTAATGACTGACTGTGTTGCTAATGGCAAAGCATGAAGCATACTAAGCGATAAAAATAACTGCATAATAACCAACTAAGCATTTGAAGCTAACATTAGCCATACCAGTTTATGAAAATGAAGTCGTTCAAGGGTGATGTTGTTAAGAGAAATGTCCTCATTAGCATGTTATTTTTCCAGCTCTGGGTCAGTGAGTCTGCTATTGCTGCAATGAAATCCAATTCATTTCACTTGCAACACTGTTGGGATGTTTTATGCACTGACTCCATGTGTGTGTGGAGCACAGTGGAGTGGCCTCAGAGGAATGGCTGGGTGGCTCATGGCTTTGCATGAGTGTGTTTTTCATGAAGTCAAAGAAATGAAAAAGGACGCCGGGTTGGTGGATATATGCTCATTTGACCTGGGGCGCCATGCTGTGAAGAGAAAAAGGGAAGACAGGAGAGAAAGAGACTTTCCCATTAACCCTTCCTCTCCTCTCTTTCTCTCCTGCTCTGTCGCTCCTCTCTCCCTCCTCTCTCCTCTTTGAGAGGGAGCTTCTATTCTTGGCCGTGTTGTGAGTGTGGGGCCGCTGCTGATGAGGCTGTGCATGTTGGCAGACCAATGAGATCTCAAGCTCATCTGCCCTCAGGGATAAACCACTATGGAAAAGCAGCTGTCACTCCCCACTCACTTTATTCTCCCTACTAATCTCTATTCTATCTATCTTTCTATCTATCTACCTATCTATCCATCCATCCATTTGTTCATTCACCCATTATAATCTAACCTACGAATGTGTCTTTGTGACCTCGTGCTACCATACTACTGTATCTGATGACTTGCCTGGTCAATAGAAGTTCATGTGTCTCTATACATACAGTATGTGCCTTCCTGTCTTCATCTCACATTGACTCATTGCTCATGTCTTCCTCTCTCTCTTTCTCTCTCTCCATCTCTCACTCTCTCATGACGTGTCCATTTCCCCTCCGTCTCTGTTGTCCTCCTTCTTCTTCTTCACACTGGCCACTCATCTTCTCGTCCCTCCCTATGAGTGGTCACTCTGAAGCGATTTTGATGCATTTGCGTCGATTTCACATCAGCTTAAATCACACCGATGACTTCCAGCATGTGGGATGGCGTCTCTCCTCCCAAGCTGTTTACTTTATTTATATTCCTCTGAGCTCCGAGAGAGGAGCAGAGAGAACGAGGAGAGGAGGAAACAAGGAGCCAGAGGGACATGAAAAAAGAATAAATGTGCCCAATTTCATATTTCATGGACCTATAGAACTGTGTCCCTGCCTCTCCAAACATTCACACGCACGGTATCCTACTGCATGTGCTGAGAAGTCCATTATTATTTATACAACTGCACATTACTTTCATTGCGTGCTCCTCTGCTCAGTATATTTTTGCACTACTTTGGAAAGAAACAACAATAACAAATGTTTTCCATCTCTGCCCGTGCTTCCCCATCAGCATCAACTTGTAATTGCCTGGGAAAAGTATAGAGTTTAAGGTGCCCTGGGGCTGAAGATGTGCCGCATTTAAGATCTAGCATTTAACCATACACTTGTGAGATGAGTATGAAATTCAATGTGACTATGTAGGATTAACTGAGTTGTGCAGCACTGCAAAAGTGGGACTGTGTGTAGGGTATTAGTCCACTTACACACTCAAAGAAAGCTGCTGACTAAACCTCTGGGATGTGCCGCCAGTTTGGAGTCATCCTAGTCAATCACAAGCTTCTCTAATGCCCTCTGGGCCTCGGCTAGGCTGCACTGACATGCTATATTCTCTCTGGTCTTATTCCCCAGTGGGATGAGGTGAGTGTTCTGGACGACAAGGGTAAACTCATCCGCACTTTCGAGGTCTGCAATGTCAACCAGAACCCTCGTGTCCAGGACAACTGGCTGGCGACGCCCTTCCTCTACCGACAATCCGCGCCGAGAGTTTTCGTGACGCTCCGGTTCTCCGTCCGAGACTGCGCCAGCCTGCGCACGCCGTCCCCTTCCTGTCGCGAGACGCTCACGCTCTACTACAGACAAGCCGACTCCCAAAGAGAGCTCGAGAGGACCTGGGGTTCTGACGTGAGTACTCTTCAGTAAACTCCACAGAACATCATGCGTCAGTAAACCATGTTCAGCTAACAGTTACTGCATGCACGCCAACAAATATAAACTGGGGATAGATATAGAGAATTCCCCACACGCCATTGGCAGCCAACTCTATACTCACAACAATTATGCATCACCCTGGAATCAAGCGTGAGCCATCTACTGGAATGAGAGCGCTGACATTTACATACGAAGCCTCAGACGAGCCAAGCGATTTTGCATTCTGTTCTTGCAAACAAACTGTTAATTATACATAGGCTCCCAGTCCAGGTTTTCAACCATGAAGCGGTCCAAATCACTTCAGAGAACAAAAATGTCTGTCATGGCACTTCAAGAAATGTTA
>NC_084999.1:31720490-31802990 GCF_963854185.1 Sardina pilchardus
GGGTGGAAACAGAGAGAGGGAGAGAGAGAGAGTAAGAGAAATTAGGTCAGCGATCTAAATACCAAGCACTATGCCTATGCCAAATTATACACTTCAGTGAAATCTCAGTCTCTCTTTCTATCTCACTCTTTTTGTTTTTCTTTGCTCATCCACATCCACTGTCTGTTTGTCTCTTTCTATTGCTCTCATTCTCTCTCTCTCTTCCTCCCCCTCTCTCTCTCTCCCTCCCTCCCTCTCTGTCTACCATCTTTCTTATCATCTGACTCTCGCTTCATGACTCTCTCTTTTCTCCTCCCTGTGTTACCATGCCTTTCCCTTTTTCTCACGCATACACATGCACGCGCACACACACCACACACACACACACACACATAGTACACCACACACACACACACACACACACACACAGACCACACACATACATACACACACATACACACACACACACACACACACACACACACAGAGAGACCACACACACACCACACACATACACACACACACACACACACAAACACACACACACTTTCTCTCTCTCTCTCTCTCTCTGTCTCCATCCCTCTTTCATGCATGCACAGATGCAAGCACAAATGTGCGCACACACATACACACACTGACACACATACACACAAAAGTACTCAGTCACTCACTCACACAGAAACTGTTCAACAACCCCTTTTTTCTTTTGCCTCTCCCTCCCTCCCTCCCTCTGTCTCTACCTCTCTCTGTCTCTACCTCTCTCTGGCTCTCTCTGGCCGTGGCCGGCTGTAATGTAAGGGAATGTGTTGCTGGCTCCTTAATGGCCATAAGCTGTCTTAAAGCCACTGTGTGGAAACAGAGGAATGTCAGGAGCACAGCAACGACTCAGACAGAGAGAGAGGCCAAAGGCTACGGGGGTGGAGTGGAGTGTGTGTGTGTGTGGGGGGGGGGGGGGGTAGGAGCCGCAGTGCTGGGATTGGCTGCCGCCGAGTGACATGGAAGCCAGCGAGTGAGTGAGTGAGTAAGTGAGTGAGTGAATGGCGTGGCATGTTGTAGACGGGGCATGATTGTCAGAGACGCTGAAGCCAACTCCTCCTGCTCTTTGTCCCAGCTGGAGCTGAACATGACAGCCAACGTGATTCATCATCCTGAAAGATACATGGAATACTTTAATACTGATCTCTCTCTCTCTCTCTCTCTCTCTCTCTCTCTCTCTCTCTCTCTCTCTCTCTCTCTCTCTCTCTCTCTCTCTCTGTCTCTCTCACTCTGCACAACCACATTTCCTTCTACCCCACCCTTTTACATCTGATTTTCTGTCTCTCTCGATTTCATTTTGTTCCACCATTTCCTCTCCTGCTGCAAGTCTCTCCTTCTCAGCCCATCTCATCTGTTTGCCCTTCTCTCTCTTCCTCACTTCACACCGCTGCGTTAGGAATCGCCAACGTGACAGACAAGTGAGAACATGGAAATCCTTTTATCCATTTAAAGTATCCCCTGCGGTCTATCCCCACCTTTGCTACTTTGTGACGGTCTCTCACCATCTCCCCTCCTAGCATGCACTACACACACACGCACACACACACACACACACACACACTGACACTCAGAATGTGGAGGTGCGACGGCTGGTATGAGGAGGTTATCAGAAGGAGGTCGGAGGGCGCGCTCTGAGGTCAGGTGATGGTGGTGTGGCGGGCATCATGCCCTGAGGTGTGTTAATGTGGTTGAGCTGTACACCGCGCCCCTCCCGCTCTGGGCACCAGCTCTACAGCGGCTCATTACGGAGGAGCCATATGGGGTAGAGACAAACGGGCAGTGCCACGCTAAGACTTCTCTCAAGAGTCCTCCCGATGGAGCGCCATGCTGCCTTCTCTCTTCTCAGATCCCCCCTTCTCTCTCTCTCTCTCTCTCTTTGTGTTTACTTTTCTTATGTAACAGATTTACTTTGACATGCTGGGTAAATGTTAAAAACCATGTGAAATGTCATGTTCTGTCATAGTTGTTTTATGTCATGGTTTTAAAAGACGGCAAATTTGAAAGGACCCAATAGTGGATCTCTGGGGCTCATTTGTGGTGAACACACTGCACTGTTGTCTCCCAGAGGATCGGTGGATTGGTTTGTCATCTAAATTGAGCAAATGGCTGCCTAAAAGTAAGCAGCATGTCTGCTAACAGCACCAACAAGCCTCATTAGGAGTCCTCCTCAACATCAGAGAGAGGGACATGTTGCCGTGGCCAGACGGCCAGGCTTTAGTTCTGAGATGGCGAGCTGTTCCTCGGCGCACCTGCCAATGCATTCCCCCTCAGCTCGCAGAATTGTGCCAGTGCTGTGCCAGTGACTCATCCCACGTTCTGAAAGGGTTAGCACAAAAGGGCCACTGCTGGGCTCCCTCCTTGTTCAATCTCACGTCTCGCGCGTTTTTTTCTGCCCGGGACATAATAGAATTCCTGGCTAATGGCAGGTGTCTAGCAAGGCTGCCCGAGCTGTTTGACAAAGCACAGAGCAGGATGCACACATCCAACAAATATTTCAGGTGCTCGAGCAGAACTTAACTCGAGATGAAATTCAAAAGAAAGGTCTGCACACTGCCATAAACTTTATGAATTTGATTCAGCTGGCCATGTCTTGCAGACCATGTGGCGTAACAGTGACGCATCTAACTTGATAAATCCACTTGGCAAACACTGATGTATGATTCATTATGGAATGCACAAGGACAGAAGGTAGCCATTGTACTGGCCAAAAAGTTTTGATTTGTCTGATTGCGTATTTACCTCAGATAATGGAGTATATCACGAATGACTAGTTTGTTGGTGAGGCATTGGCAGTGTTTAACGAGTGAGCGAGGCTCGAAGAGAAGCGCTTTGTTGACATAGTTAATTTGTGTGTTGTTGGTCTTGGCGTGGATGTGTTTACCATAGCAGATCTGATGTACTGTAGTGTGGGGAGCCGTGGGAGGGATGCCCTGAGAAGGAGCACTCAAGAGGCAGAGCAGCGAGGGCTGTGGACGCCCACACACCCTCATAGCTGAGGCGTTTGCGGCTGCCAGAGTGTCAATTGAGTTGACCTTGGAATTGCGTGCCTCCATCTGAAGAATGGGCTGGGTTTTTTTTGGGGGGGAGAGAACAGAGCTTTGAGGTTTTCATACCTCATAATTCTCCTGTGAGGGAAGTTTCGAAACCGTGCCTTTTTTAAGCCGTGTTTGGGATCCAGATTGTGGGGTTTCAGCACCGCACGAATACGGACGGAAGCAGCCTGTACTTTGTTGTTGTTGTCACATGTGAACATCCTCTGAAATCCACGTCCCTTGGGTATTATAAAGTAAATTGCTGATGTTTGAGAAAGAAAGTAACATCCTCTCTCTCTCTATCTCTCTCTTTCTCTATCTATCTCTCTCTTTTTCTCTCTCTCTCCCTCTATCTTCCTCTCTCTCTCTTCCTGTCCCTCTCTCCCTCAGCCTGTCCTGTGGGGTTTTTCAAGGCCACGGCGGGTTCGGCGTCGTGCACTATGTGTCCAGCCAACAGCAGGACCAGCACGGAGGCCTCTATGGTCTGTGAGTGCCGCAGTGGCTTCTACCGAGCGCCCTCGGACATCAACACCACAGCTTGCACAGGTAAGCACAGCGGACAGGGGATTACACACCACCCATTCCCACCGGGATGATGTCCTGGGATGATGGTTTGTTGTGGGATTATGTGCTGTATTATAGAATGTTTTCATTCCGACTGATGGTATGTTTGGGAGATGATGGTCCTAAGCAGCAAAGGGCTCATGCGATATGTTCTAGTATATTCTATTGGCACCATCCACGGCAGTGCACTCTGCATTTAATCCCTGACACTCCAAGCAGCTCTCCCTGAAATGTATAACGACACGCCATTTGGAACTGGCGTTTGGAATGTTGAATTCTCTGAGTGTGCTGTCCTGTGCGTGTCTTCCCCTAGCGCCCCCGTCTGCCCCCGTGTCCCTGTCCTGGGAGTACGAGAGCTCGGAGGGCGGTGTGTCGCTGCGCTGGCGCCCCCCGCAGGACATGGGTGGCCGGGGCGAGGTGTGGTACGGGGTGGTGTGCCGAATCTGCCCCTCCGCCTCGCAGTCGCCCGCCTCCATGTGCTCGTGGTGCGGCGAGACCGTCACCTACACCCCCACTCAGACCGGCCTCCGCCAGACCAAGGTCACCCTCAACAACCTGCTCACCAGAGTCACCTACCTCATACAGGTACAGCAACTACGTATAAGTATAAGTATAAGTATATACACTTTTTTGATCCTGTGAGGGAAATTCAGTCTCTGCATTTATCCCAATTCGTGAATTAGTGAACACACACAGCACGCAGTGAGGTGAGGCACACACTAAGCCAGAGCAGTGAGCTTCCTGCCCAACAGCGGCGCTCAGGGAGCAGTGAGGGGTTAAGGGGTTAGGGCACTTCAGCTGTGGACTGGTCAGGGATCAAACTGGCAACCCTCCAGTTACAAGCTCGAAGCCCTAACCAGTAGGCCACGGCTGCCCCAACTACGTTTCCCATGAGCAATGAGGGTATGTTAGTTTGGTTCAGTCGACTCTGTTATATGTCCATCACGGGCAGACAGACAAACAGACCTGATTACAATTCCCTCTGTCCCCTACCATCCGTCACAAATTGATTTAGTCTCACTACACCGACAACCCACAAAGAATATATTTAGGGAGTCAGTGTGTAAGATTGGGGTGACCTTTTACAGTTTTTTTCAATTGCTTACACACAATTTTTCAAACCGAGTTCTTTTTAACAAAATTTGAGCACAGCTATCCAAACGCCACACTCAGTTTGCGTAATTCCTAGATTATTTGCAAAATGAAACACTTCATTCAAAACATACACACTTCAGTCAAAACATACACACTTCAGTCAAAACATACACACTTCAGTCAAAACATATACACATATTTGTAAAAATGCTATTAGTTGTCATTTAACAAACACAGTCCTCAATGATCAGACACTATTGCAGCCAGTTTCACACCGCAGTGATAAATGCAAAACACATTTGTAAAAAGAAAAATTAGGAAATAGCATATGTGCTAGATTTTTGCCCAGACATTGTTATGTAAGGGATCATTTAGATGTCCAAAAAATAGTGACGAACCCACAACATTCTTCATGATTAGTTCGACATAGGGAAAGTGTACATAAATAGGTCTATAAACTTGCACTTGCACTGTACAACACTGAAGACTGCTGTAGACTGAATATTTCAAGTATTACTTTCAATACTTACAGTATTTCTAACCATAATCAGTTACAGTAATCAACCAACAAAGAAATCAATTGAACAAATAAAATCTGTAGACAAACAAAAACTACTGCATAAAGTACATACTCTTTGACTCTGAAGAGCTACTACTGCAAAAGCAACAAGACTGTATAGCACACCCGAGTGCTGCGTTTTCAATTTTGCACATGTGTGCTTACGCACCTGGTGGATGTGATCATCCAATTCGTTCATTAGTGTAGTCATTGGCAATCCGGGGCTTTGTAATGACAAGGAAGTAACCTAACAATCCTTATCTGTGTCTAAGGTGTGGAAATGTGTGTAGAGTTTTACAAATCATTGTGTGTAATGTTTTGCAAAAAGGGTGAAGCAGACATTGTGTGTAATGTTGTGCAAATCGGTGGAGGTGTTTTGCTCCTTGGAGTAAAATTTTGCTAAATGTGTGAAAGAAATTATTTTTGTGTGTAAACAATCGTAAAAAACTGTAACAGACGATGCTTATTCTGGTCTGTACAGAGTTTCAGGTAGGCTATACGTCCGGTCTGTCAGTCAACTGAGAGCACTTCTATCAATAATTAAATCCACACAGCTCTGTTGTGCAAGCATGATTTCTGTCTTCCCCTGCACTTCCACAAATCACACGCCATTCCTGAACTTAACCATCATTTATTGTTACGTCTTGCTGACTTGCAGGTGCAAGCTTTCAACGATGTGTCGTCCTTAAGCCCTTTCCCGCCCCAGTTCTCCAGCATCAATTTCACCACCAGCCAGTCAGGTGAGAGTGTGAGCCTCTAGCGGTGGCATGGGGCCCCGGCCCTGCCCTCCCCTCCCCTCCCCTCCCCTCCCCTCCCCTCTCCTCCATCTGTCTTCTGCTCCGCCCGGCCTGGCCACATGCGTCTGACTAGTTTAGCTCTGCAGCACTTTTTGTCTGGATCTGTCAAGTACCATCAGTCCTTCAGTTTCCCACTCTTTCACTCTCTCTCTCTCTCTCTCTCTCACACTCACACACACACACACACACACACACACACACACACACACTCTCTCTCTCTGTGGTGGTCTTTCTCTCCCTCTTTCCCTGTCTTTCTTTCTCTCCCTTTCTCTTCCTCTCTCTCTCCCTCTCTCTCTCTCTCTGTCTCTCTCTCCGCACCCTCCCACTTGTCTGCTCCCTAGACTCAGGTGGCTTTGGGTCACCATCTTCTGTCAACTCACATAATGGTCAAGGAAGCAGGGAATGACAGCGATGGAGGGAGGGGCCGGGGGGACTTGGCTCGCTCAGTACAACTAGATCGTTTTCACTAACTGCAGAAAAGGCCAAAGTGCAGACTTAATGTGAATTTTAAAGTAGGAGAGGTAAGCCACTAAAAGAGATGGGTCTCTGTCTCTTCCCACAAAAATCCTCTGGTGGATATAATCCTTGCTGACGTGTAATGTGTCCAACATCGGCTGATTGTCATACGTGTGACCTCTTTTTGTGGGAGGATGTGTGCGGTTTAAAGCACTGCACTTAGACATTGCTCCACTTCCAACCATATCTGTTTTTTTACAATAAAACCATGTTTTTACTCAAGAAAGATGCGACAATACCAGATTCATTGCCTTCATGACCTTAACATTTACATTTATAAGTACTTTACTTACTTATCAGACCATTTTACCTGAAGATCTCACAAGCAAGAAATAGTTTTTGCAATATAAGAATTGGCAGAGGAAAATGGAAGACTAATGGAAGACTGAAACAATCACGATTCACAATCACAATTACTGTTTCAAAGTCATTTGTAATCAAAGTCATTTGCTGATGTCCTGATGAGCTCGCTGATGAGGATGAGGAGGATGATGATGATGATGATGATCTTGTAATGGCCCTTCTGGCACATCAGTAAGTGTTGTGCTGTGTCACTCCCAAGTGCTTAATTACTAACGCTACATGTAGCTATGTTGCTGGGTGAATCTCTCTGTCTCTCTCTCTCTTTCCCTGTCTCTCTCTCTCTCTGTTAATCTCTCCCTCTCTGGTTTTATTCTGTGCGCATTCATCAGTTAAAATGTCAGATGGGTAAATGCTGGTGCAAATAATGCAAATCCACAATGAGCATTGTGGGTTACCACGCGGTAGCTTTGCTGAGTTACAGACCAGTTCCTCCGTTTAAAGTCAATGCAATATTGTGCTTCTTTTGGGCATCCATGACCAGGCGTTATGTGAGGCTACCCATTCAGAGTATCATTTCACTTTCAATCCATCATGCCCCCCATCTGTTGACCTCTTTGGCGATCGAAATCTCATCTCTCTCTCTCTCTCTCTCTGTGCCCTCGGTGTGCCCAGTCCCCTCCACCGTGCCCATGCTGCACCAGTTGAGCCGGGCGGCAGACTCCATCACGCTGTCCTGGCCGCAGCCGGACCGACCCAACGGGGACATCCTGGAGTACCAGCTCCGCTATTATGACAGGGTAAAGAAGAGCCACACAACAAGCACTGCCCACCCAGAACTCTCTGGATCTTTTCCAATAAATCCGCAAGTGCTCGGGGGAAACCACGCTGATTTTCTATTGCTATTCCTAAAGAGTATTGCTACTCCATCCATGATTCACATAAGCCCTGCTGGGTATCTGTATTTGAGACACAGCACCATCTTCCCAGAGTGTCACATTGAAATTCTAGAATTGATGTCTAGTATTGCTGGCTACTCTGACCCCTCTGACCCCTCTTCTCTCTCTCTCTCTCTCTCTCTCTCTCTCTCTCTCTCTCTCTCTCTCTCTCTCTCCCCCCATCTCTCTCTCTCTCTCAGAGCTCAGACGAGGACTCTGCTGTGAGCGTGTTCAGTGAAACCAACACGGTGACGGTGGCCTCCCTGAACCCCGGCTCCATCTACGCCTTCCAGATCCGGGCCAGGAACGAGCGCGGCTACGGCCCATACAGCCACACCATCTACTTCAGCACCCTCGCCATGGGTACGCGCAGAAAGGCTCCTCCGGATTACTGCCGTAACACACACACAATCTGGTTGGCAAATACAAGATTAAGCCAACATCACGCTTTGCCATCTGACACAGACTACTGATACAGAAATGACTGATGAAGGATATCTATTGTAATCAAACCCTTTACTTGTGCCTGTGTTCTCCTATGCATTATCCAGAGGAGCGATCAAAGCAAATCCAAAATCGGCTCCCCCTGCTGGTGGGATCGGTGATGGGCGGAGCAGCTTTCCTCCTGGTGGTGATTGCCATCGTCATCGTGTTTGTGTTCAAGAGGTAACAATGCTGTAACTCATGTAATAATCAAGAGTAAATAAAATAGTGTGTGTGAGATAAAACTGTATAATATGCCACCTCCATGTTTCAGCAAAAGGAGAGAGAGTCCATACAGTGACAGACTGCAGCGCTACATCAGCAACAGGGGTGAGTGTTTGGAGTGCGTATAAAAGCATTCCTATACAAACTGACTTACGATCATTTCTGCACATGGAATATTTATCCAGTCCCATTGCATTACCCTCTGAGGAAGTAATTCACATTGTGTTGTGGATGCAGCAGCATATAATCTGGAGCAGGGAGCCCGTTCCCCGGCTCATCTATAATGCATGGCTCCTCGGGGCACGCTTGCGTTGCGTTGAGGAGCAGGAAATGTAAAAGCCTGTGCATCAGCTCCTGGCCCGGTCCCCCGACCCCTCTTTAGGTCACCTCACACAGCTGCAGCGCTGACGCTGCCGAGCGGAGACTCTCGGGCTCCCCGCGGACCCCCGCGCTGATGTGCTGCGCTGCGCTCACTCCCCGGTGAGATCGGTGAACTCCGCTCATCCATACTGTACGTGTGTGCACTTTTCAGGGGGAGTGAAGTACTACGTGGACCCGTCCACCTATGAGGACCCCAGCGAGGCGGTCAAGGAGTTTGCCCGAGAGATAGACCCAGCGCACCTCAAGATCGAGGAAGTTATCGGTGCTGGTAAGAGTTAAGTATAGTACCATTTTTATGGCCCAAGACTGTGTCAGTGTGTATTTGTCTGTGACCCAAAACAGTACAAATATCCCAACAAAACAGTTGCGTTCAGCCTGCTTGGTGGACTCTGCGAGCAGCTGTGTAAACATCTGTGCCTCTGCTCCCCTCTCTTCCTCTCCAGCCCAGTTTGGAGAGGTGTCCCGGGGGAGGTACCGTCCGCTGGGCCGGAGGGAGGTCCTGGTGGCCGTCAAGACGCTGCGCTGGGGGGTGACGGACCGGGAGAGGGCCATGTTCCTGAGCGAGGCCGGGGTGCTGGGCCAGTTCGACCACCCCAACGTGCTGAAGCTGGAGGGGGTGGTGACGCGCTCCCCTCCGGAGAGGATCATCACCGAGTTCATGGAGAACGGCCCCCTGGACGCCTTCCTCAGGGTGAGGCCAGAGGACAGCACCTTCACTGACCGCCTTAGCAATGCACTGCATTCACTTATGCTGACCTTGGCCGGGTTTCCCGAAGAACTTCTTAGGAGCGCTCTAAGAACGTTCTAAGAATGCTCCTAAGAAGTTCATAGCACTTAAGAGCTTCTTAATGAATCTGGGAAACCCGGCCCTTAGCAGTGGACTTAAGCCTCCATTACAGCGCACATGGGGTTCTATTCTATTTCTATTTCTATATTTAACTTATTAATATTAACAAGTTTCATTTCATCTGTCCTTCTCCTGTCACTCATCCTCAAACACACCCCCTCTCCTTTCTCTCTGACCTTCCCAGGAGAATGAAGATCAGTTCAGTGTGCTTCAGCTGGTGGGCATGTTGAGAGGGGTGGGTGCGGGGATGCGTTATCTGTCGGAGAGAAACTTTGTGCACCGGGACCTCGCAGCACGTAACGTGCTGGTCAACTCCAACTTGGTGTGCAAGGTGTCGGACTTTGGTCTGTCTCGCCTGATGAGGGGCCTGGACCACAACATGCCCACGTACACCGCCTCACTGGTGAGTCCCAGGACACTGTGTACATTTGATTTGGTTTTGATTTGGTTTATTATGTTTTTTTTATCCGCAAGTAATTCATCACTTCTGAAATGCCTTCATTTGGGGATGTAGTACACATTCATCTTAAATATAAAAATAAATATTTAATACTGTTTATTAAATGCATTGTAATGCATTCAGTAGTATATTGGATTTATAGGCGTTTAAATATGGAACACATCATGTCAAAGAATCACAGTTAGGAGAGCGTGACCAACACATTTGTACAATCAAGATTCGATTTGAACTTGTGGTTCAGAACTGTGTTTGTATTGACAAAATCAATAACATGTGTTAAAAGAGGAGAGTGTGACCATTGATATTTCTAGTGAACAAGACTTATCTTTGTCATGAACTATTACAAACGATATCATCAATATGTCTTTTTCTCGTTGAAGGGGAGCAAGATTCCAGTGAGGTGGACGGCTCCGGAGGCATTCCAGCATCGGAAGTTCAGCTCGGCTAGTGACGTGTGGAGCTTTGGCGTGCTGATGTGGGAGGTGATGTCCTATGGGGAGCGGCCGTACTGGGACATGAGCAACCAAGAGGTGAGGGTCATTAGTGAGAGATGACCGTCTGTGAGAGTGACCACAGAAGCCTGGGATCCCAGAGTACTTCCCATCAGAATGACAGCATCCTCTGAGAATACTGGCGCAAGTTCCAGTTCCCTCCAAATATGGAAATGCAAGTTTAGGTGACTCCTAAAGCCAAACACAGAATACTAGGGCTCAGGACACTTCACACACAGGTCTTTTTTACAATCTTAATAGAGTTTGTTGTATTTGGAACTATTCTAGAACCAGTTTAATTTGTTATGAAACATTTCTGGCAAATGCAAAGGAGTGATTTTTGGAAAAAACACTTAGCCACGATTACACTGCAGTAATACTCAGCAATGATTAAACTAGGAGATTCCTGTCCTTTGTTAAACAGGTGAGCATGGCGACATTTCTGCAGTTCGCATTGAGAAACTTTATCAGACAAAAAGATTACAAAGTTTCGAAAGATGTCTTTGTTTCATAAAGAACAAAGGTTTACAAAAGAAACTGCTCACAAAACAGGACAGAACCGGACTTCACAGTGGTGAACATCCAACAAGCGGGCGAGGAACTGGATGAGTAAAATCAAACAAGAGCGATGGTGAATACTATGCTGTATCAACACTAAATAAAGCAGACATAATCCTCTTGATGCCATGTCTGATTTGAGTTTGAAGACGTTTCAGTTCGCTTCATTTGAATAATTCCTGCACCAAGTGACCTTTGAACTTCAGCACGCTGAAAACTTCAAACAAATTATAATGAGAAATTTGGAGATGAAAGAGAATCAGTAATGGACAGTTGAGTATTCTGAATGATGCAACCCTGGAGTCATCCTAATGAAATTTTGAAATCAAGCATCCATTCCCTCTTCCCCATGCTCCCATTAAGGATGTGTTTTGTTTCCTTGTCCTCTTTGCTGTACGTTCTCGTCCCTTCTGCTGCTTCATTGATCCCCTCTCACCGGCTCACCTTTCCTTTTCCCAGGTGATGAAGGCAGTGGTGGATCAGTATCGCCTTCCTGCCCCTCACAACTGCCCTCCGGCCCTGCATGCCCTGATGCTGCAGTGTTGGCTGGCAGACCGCCAGGACCGGCCAGGCTTCGACTCGCTCCTCTCTTCCCTGGACAGACTCATCCGGCACCCGGCCTCCCTCAAGGCTGAGCACAGCCGGTGAGCGCACCGCCAGCCCCTCTCACTCACAAACAATAACAAGCGCAATCTGAGCTCGAAGGTTCCCTTGACGGGGACAGGATTTACTATTTGTGTAGCAGATCAAGTTTAATCCACTTGTCAGTCCTCTAAATGAACATAAAATATCTTTTTTTCCCTCTAAAGTCCAACTCAGCCCCTGCTGAGTCCCACGCCCACAGACCTGTCGTCAGTAGCGACGGTTGGAGACTGGCTGTCCGCCCTCAGGATGGAGCGCTACAAAGATGAGTTTGAGAGAGCGCAACTCACAAGTCTGGAGCGAGTCAGCAGACTAACCATGGAGTAGGTTCTATATGAAATCATTCTTTTTAAATAATCAAGTGGTATTGTCTTTTTTATAATTAAAAAATGTACATATACTGTATACCTTTTAACGTGTATGGATTATAGATTACTCACTACTAGCAACGCTCTTTTCCATGTTATGCCTTCTCACATATGGGTGTTTTGTCTGTCATTGTGTCTTTCAGGGATGTGCAGGGTCTGGGAGTGAATCTTCTGGGTCACCAGAGAAAGATCGTCAAGGCCGCTCAGCAGCTAAGGACTCACCTCACACAGGGTCAGGTTGAGGTGTGAGGCAGAACTACTTCCTGTTGGAAGCATTATTGCATTATGGGAATTGAAGTCCTTGAAGTCCAAACCTGTCCAGGAGCAGGAAGGTGCACAGAAGGAGGGGATAGGGCAGTCTGAGAAGACAAAAAAAAATGTCATAGGGATGTTGTTGTTTTTTTTCAACCGTTCACCCATCTTCCTCTCCCTTCCTGAGTTGACTCCTCTTACCTCCGTCACACACACACACACACACACACACACACCCCGCTACAGACTAACACTACCTCTCCCTTCCACGTGTTTGATATCACTCGTTTTCATGGAATGAAAATTAAAAGTGATCATGGTGTTGTTCTCATTGTTTTTGAAGACAAGGGATTTTACGTCACAAATAATTGCAGAGACAATCAAAGACTGCCCATTAATGGTACTATCATTGTGGATATTATTTTCAAAATATCACTTCCTCTTGACAAAAAAATGTCAAATGTTGTAAAAAGATATTTATACGGCGACACAAAGACACAGCTTAATTGTCAAATGAGCACCCAGTGAATTACCACCAGCATGTTTGTACATTGAACTGTGAGGACCTGATGGTTGAGAGCTTTGCAGGCAAGATGCTGGGGCGTGAGTTAGTTCTATTCAAAATGTCCACTTTAAAGCTGATGTATGTCATTTATTACCCTCTACTGTCATACAATCTTTCATTTCAATGAAAAGAGTGGGAATACTGGTTACAATAACAGTAATAAAGACACAAGATGCTTAGAATGCATTGGGATACTGAGAGACACTAACCCTAATGTGCCTTTGGAGTCATGGTTAGTGTTGGTTAACATTACAGACGGCACCTTTGAAATTCCATAGGCCAGAACTACACTCCTTCTTGTGTCCTGAGCTGGACTAGAGTTGAAGCTACGTACGTACATACAGTATAAGTATTGTTAAGGTGTCCCTGAGAAATTCGTTGTTGATGACTTGATGTGCACTGAGCTTAATCCACAGTCCTTCAGCACAGCAGGTACACAGAGCACATCCTCTGTGTGTATATTGCACCAGTCACTGCCCAGTGTTCAATATGTAGCACAGACTCGGAGAAACTTAGGCATTGTGGAAATGAAACAAATCTACAGGACATTTTTATGTGATTTCATTGCCAACTTAAGTAAGAAAGGGGAAGTATTGTTCTTTGTGTACATAATATGTGTTTGTGTGTATGCGAGTGTATGTGTGTGTGTATATATGTATGTGTGTGTGTGTGTGTGTGTGTGTGTGAGTGAGTGAAAGAGAGAGTGCGTGAACTAAAGAATGAATGAATGTATAAGGTGTAATTGGTTTATAACAAGTGGGAAAAATCACTTGAAAATCTGTGCTTATCTGTTTGAGTGTTCATCACTGTCCACTATTGTGAAAATTTGTAAAATAAAACATGATTTTATTTAAACACGTGGCTCTGTTCCAGCTGCAAGATCCATCTCTGTATGTGCCAACGTCTCTTCACTGCTAGTTAAATGCTCAGTACAGTATATTCACTCGGTCAGGAAGCCTATTCTGCCATTTCTCTTTACTGGACATCCCCCCCTGACTTAAATTCTGATGCGCTCACTTTCTTCCGTGGTGTGGATCTAAACCCAATTTCCTCTTTTCCCATAAAAAAAGCCATGGGTCAGCACTCTGCCGGAGAATAATCTGTCTCGGTGATCAGCTGTCGTCAGCAGTGCAGCAACAGTCTTATAGAACGCAGAGGGCATTAGATTCTAATCCGTCATGCGGGCACAGCAGCCTGGCACATGGAGCACATCAGGGCATCAGTGTGGGTTTCTCCATCCAGGCCACGGACGGCCTCTGACACCACAGGTTATATAATACTGTTGCCCAACACCTTGTGGAGTATCATATCGCATCATTTGATAATGCTGTGCTTCATACAGTACGTGGTTCATACGCCATGCTGATTCAAATCTGTCAATTCAAGATGGTAATTGTGGAGGCCATTTTGTGCTGAGTGTTCCACATGTAGGTCAGAGCGGCTAGCGGCGTGGGATCACCCACACTTGGAAATGAGATGCATGTGCTGGAGGATTCTTCAGATATTATTCCCCCTGGCATCAAAGAGGCTGTCAGGAGGAGGCTTGTAAAGTAAAATGAGGGGATGATGCTGATACTGTATGTTTACGCTTGCCCTCTCTCTCTCTCCCTCGTGGTGTCTCTCTCTCCCCCCACCCCCACCCACCCCCTCTCTTTCTCTCTCTCTCTCTCTTTACATTTAACTCATCTCACTCACTCATCTCGTCACTACACTCAAATTGACATCTATTCTAAGCTACAATATAGAACAATATTGAGATGTATTTTCTCTGTGTGTATCCAACCATGAGTAGAAGTCCTTACAATAGTTTTTCAAACTGCAACTTCAAAATAAGCGTACAATATTTTTACACTGTTTTTATCCCAGCATGGCAAGAAAGCCAGCAGAAAAAAACAACAGAAGCTCTGACCTTACCTGCAGAATAAATAGCCCTGCTGCAGACCAACCACAAAGCCGTTATCCGTAGGATTCAGTAATCATCCAATACATATACTGTATCCTAACAGTTTAATAAACATCATGATTAATTGATGCATTTGATGAAGAATACATTGCATGATAAACTGAAGGATAAACTGATGCATATCATCACTTGAGTGTTCCCAGGATAAATTCATCCTTCAAAGGATATATCGAAATCTGGTATAGGCCTCGCCTGGCTATTACCAGACTAAGCTCAATATTTTATACTGTATGCTATATATACAGTATATCAACACTAGGTCACAGTCACATCTTTTCCTCTGTGATTCGTCATTGGTGGAATGATTCACCCAATTCTTTTCATTCAAGGACTTTGGGATCTTTAAAAAGTGTCTGAAAAATTCTGATCTGTTTTCGTTGTTTCTAACTAATAATGCGTGTGAGTGTCCGTGTCTATGTAGACACAGCTTGCGGGAGGGAGAGAAAAACAAAAATGTTTCCAATCAAAGACGGTAAATGACCGTTATTGTCCCCATAATGATGACTTGTGTCACGATGTAAACCACAACCATTTATCATGGTGTCCCACACACCTCAGAACAAAAACAGGTCAGGGACAAATGACATGGAAAACAGTTATTAAAACAAAAATACAATGCATAAGCTCATCCACCTTAGTTTGGATCATCTTACCAAGCCCTCTCTGACTACCGTGATCCCTTAACAAGCTGTTGCAGTAGCCTGTGTCTTTGTTACTAGTCTTAAACCCTTCTCTGCTAATAGCGAATACAAACTCTAATCCAGGAGTTTGTCCTTGGATTTGTCTAACATCAGTTACAACAAGTCAGATTTTCTTTGAATGAATGATTGATTTAATGCCTTTGCTCCATGACATCAAAAGCTGATGGCATGCTATAAGTCAAAGTCCTAACATTTAGGTTGCTTTCTCTTAACCATAGTGACACTTCCAAAAACATTATGTCAGTGCATGAGGAAGGGGGTGTTTTTAGATACCTGTGTCAAAGCCCCTAAGCGACTATATAATTTAGTCATGTTTACAGCTTCTCTGACAGCACGTGTTGTCATTGCTTTTTCTCTTTAAATGAGTAGCTTGAGTTTTCATCTATGCAATTACAGTATGTAGCAGGTAGCCTACCAGAACTAAGTTGTCAGTATAGACCAGAGCATATCATTTGTTTTCGTTTTCATTTAGAATTTAACCTACACACACACACGCGCGCGCGCAAATGAACCCTACTGTATATGCATTACCTTATTGCAAACATTGTGTCTCTGCAAAATGCCTTGAGCCGTGTACATGCGTTTATTTCTTAGAAAACTAGTTTTATTAGTCTCCACAAGGTGACCGACCGGTTATGCGCTTTTTGAAGACTGCGCAGTAAATTAGCGTAGACTTTTTCTGCTCTGCAACCTCAACTCTTCCACAACTAACACCACTTATCCGGACAATACTTCAACGTTTCATATCTTTGCACGTCAAAACCGCTCGGGCATACCAGTTGATGTTAGGCCTATTTAATTTCCTGAACTCGTTGGGAAAACATATTTTGCCATTTAAGATTAACTGGCGCGCTATCTATATAATTGTGAAGTGGGGAGGACGTCTGCTTTACAGCTCCTATCTAAAATCTGGCCACACAATAGATAGAGGTAAGCTCCCTCATCGAGTCTTTTGACCTGAATCGATGTTACATTCGCATCAAGGCACCTGTCAGCGATTCATGAACTGGCTTTCACTGATTATATCGAAGGCAATGTTTTAAAACGTTGTTGACACGTTGACATGTTTTATGTTGGTCATGCAGGTGCAAGCTGTGAACCATATAGAGCACTCGGCCTGGGCCATGGACAGTCTCTTAATGTCATCAAGATAAGAAAAGCTGTAGCTGTCAGCATGTTGTTCTTCAGTCGAATTATTCATTCGTAATTATTGTGTACATCTGTAATTATGTGTACATTTGTGCAAATCAATTGCATCCATATTACTTTTTTGAAATGTCACAATTATTACTTATTGTGCATGTTTGCATGTTTCTCTCTCTCTCTCTCTCTCTCTCTCTCTCTCAATTTCAATTTTCATAGAGCTTTATTGGCATGACTGTAAGTTACCATGTTGCCAATGCAGTAATTACATCAAAGAATTAGCCATTGCTATCAATAATAACAACAATTGACAACAACTCTCTCTCTCTCTCTTGTCCACTCTCTACATCATTGCACCTCCTCCTCTCCTTCTCTCCTCCCTCTTTCCTGTGGCACCTGAGCACCTGTATAAAGATTCTCACCTGAGTCACTGTCCTTCACTGCCTCCCACCACAATGCTCAGTGACCTCTTCTCCTTACAGCCTGCCTCTGGCCCTGCTAATAGTGTGCATAGTAATTAGGTGTTTGAGGACAATTGAGCCACTTTAACGGTAAGTTACTGATACTAATCAATAAAGCCATTATTTTGCAAGATTTGTCTTTGTTACAAGATGCATCAGCATAATCAGCCGTTGCCATGTCATCTATGATGAGTAATGTAATTTAAAGTAAGGTTTCCACATTGTGCCTGCTGGTTTTAAAAAGCCCAAAGTAATGTATAATGTCATTGATATATCTTTATTTGTAATGACATGTCTTTTCAAGACCAGTTTTGAAGGTGTAAACTTGTTTTTGTGTTTTTTTCTCTTTCACCCTTTTTCTCTTCCTCTCTTCGTCTCTTTTTGTTCAGTCTTTTCAATCCGATCCTCCACCTGAGGCCATGGGTCCGCCCCTTGCTCGATCGGCTCCGGGGGAGATCAACCATTGGTGGAGCCATCTGCGATTTCGCCTTCAGAACAAGAAGGGGTGGAATGAGATGCTTGATGAGACGTTTCTGCTGCAAGCTCAACAGTGGGTCCCAACTCCTGCTGTGACTAATTATTTCAGTTTCAAATGACTTCATTAGATTAGTACCTTAAGCAATAACCCTGCAGTGTCCCATCGCAATCTACTCATTTGTTTTAATTCCTTATATTAATTTTGTATTATTTGATGCACGATGCATTATTATTATTAAAATGGTGTGAAAAAAAGATAAAAAGGTGTTATAACTGACACCTTTTTGTTCTGTCTGCATTTCAGGATAAACAACATCCCTCTTTTCTTGGCCACAAAAGAGAATAATGTGGGCTGTATCAAGAAGCTCATGAGCTGTGCGTCCACTAATGTATTTGAGAGAGGTGCGCTGCTGATCACACAGCTCTTGTCCATGTATGGTCTACTGTGGCCCCGTAATATGTGTGCTGCATTTGGCATTTCTGGTGATTTGAATTATGGTATAATTTACTGCACTGTAAATCAAAACAGAGCCATCAGCAACATCTCTCTTTGTGTGTGTGCGTGTGTGTGTGTGTGTGTGTGTGTGTGTGTGTGTGTGTGTGTGTGTGTGTGTGTGTGTGTGTTTGTGTGTAACAGGTGCTCTGGGTGAGACAGCTCTTCATGTTGCTGCTCTTAGTGATAACCTGGAGGCTGCTGTAGCTCTGATGAACGAAGCACCAGAACTCATCAATGAACCCATGAACTCTGACCTTTATCAAGGTACACACAAACACAAAACACACACACACACACACACACACACACACACACACACACACACACACACACACACACACACACACACAACCCCTCTCCTCAATCCTCCCATACAC
Source organism: Sardina pilchardus (assembly GCF_963854185.1). NCBI lineage: Eukaryota > Metazoa > Chordata > Actinopteri > Clupeiformes > Clupeidae > Sardina > Sardina pilchardus. The sequence continues at coordinate 31,739,197 of NC_084999.1, forward strand.
ACATCACACATTTAAAATAAACATGTAAATGCAGGACATGAAAGGATGTATTATCTTATTTGTAGATCAACTCATACATTCTACAGAATCTTTAGAAGTGATCACAACTGTATCTCACCTTTCTCTGAATGTGATCAGGTATGACTGCTCTTCACATCGCTGTTGTGAATCAGAATGTGAATCTGGTGCGGGAGCTGATCAGGCGAGGGGGGGATGTGGCCACACCGAGGCTCACAGGAATGTACTTCCGAAAGAGAAGAGGAGGTCTTTTATATTATGGTGAGTAAGACCGTGTGTGTGTGTGTGTGTGTGTGTCTGTACAGTATGTGTGTGTTTGAGAGAGAGAGAGACAGAGACAGAGACAGAGACAGAGACAGAGACAGAGACAGAGACAGAGAGAGTGAGAGACAGAGAGAGTGAGAGTGAGAGAGAGAGAGAGACAGAGAGAGAGAGAGAGAGAGAGAGAGAGAGATGGCTGTTGATAGCGAATGGTTTTCTTTTTGATGGTAAATACTTTGCATTTCACCCAAAACTGTGTTACAAGCTGAGCTGGCCTTTCTACCTGAACAGGTTTTCCGTTATGTCAGACTGCATGTTGGTAAACCTATGTCTTCTCTCCACTCTACAGTTCTGTCAGACTGCATGTTGGTAACCCTATGTCTTCTCTCCACTCTACAGTTATGTCAGACTGCATGTTGGTAAACATATGTCTTCTCTCCACTCTACAGGGGAGCACATTCTGGCTTTCGCCAGTTGTGTTGGAAATGAAGACATCATCAACATGTTAATTAACAACGGTGCTAACATTCGTGCTCAGGACACTCTTGGTACTCACACACCGAATTCTTTCTTCTCCTTTGTTTTCTCCTGATCTGTAAAAACGCATTACTTGTCATGATGCTTCATTACGTTTTAAGATGTTGTTGTTTACCTGACGCGCTATTCCTTTCAGGGAATACCGTACTGCACATCCTGGTCTTGCAGCCCAACCGGACCACGGCCTGTCAGGTGGTGGACCTGCTCCTGTCTCGGGATGCTGAGTTTGACCCCACGGTCCCCCTGGACATGGTGCCCAACTACAGAGGGATCACCCCCTTCAAACTGGCAGCCAAGGAAGGCAACATAGTGGTTAGTGGTTCTCTAATTAGTGTTACACATATTGTAAAGTTTATACATCAGGAACAGATGCGCGTAGCAGCACTTTTTAATCACCCCATTAAAAACTGATTAACATGTTTATAAAGTATACCGTTGAGTGCTGATTGATTTAAACACTTTATATTCATTACCTGAAGGATCCAGCACCCGTTGTACTGATAGTAAGTTGTTGAGGGTGGTGTTCCATTTTTTTATGCTGTGACATTATGAAATACCATACATTCATGATCTACACAAAGGTTACTCAAAAGGTGATACTGAATTTTTTGTATATTTTTCTAATACTCACTAACCACCAATCAGACCAAAGACCAAAGCTCAGAGAAATGCTTTAGCAGCTGAAACTGACCATTTTCAGTAATGTTTTTATAATGTTTGGTCGGCCTTCTGTATTTGGAAATGTCATTTAGTAAAAGATGGGCCTATATTTTATGTCCAACCCAGAGCACAACACTATAAGATATTGTAGGGAGGACAAGAGTGTTTATGTGTCCATCATGTGTATATTAGTTTCAGAATGTATAGAACATAGTTTCTGACAAAAGCCTTTTTAAGGTGGCCTAATGTCTCCATATTGTGGTTCTTTTTGCGACTGGTTAGGCGTTTCAACATTTTGTGAACCGCAGACGGACAGTGCAATGGAACCTGGGACCGCTGACGTCTAACTTGTATGACCTGACGGAGATCGACTCCTGGTCGGACGAGCTGTCAGTCCTGGAGCTGATTGTGGGCAGCCAGAAGCGAGAGGTGAGAGTGAGCGTCTATCACCAGGCCGCCCTGAGGGACTGTAGAGCAGCATGAGGTAGCTGTGCAGACCTGAACCTGTCCTCCTCTGTCTCTCTCAGGCCAGAAGGATTTTAGAGGTGACTCCAGTCCGGCAGCTGGTCAGTCTCAAATGGAACCTCTATGGGAAACATTACTTCAGGTAACCAGGATGATCGGGATATCACCACAGAACCAGTCATCTTTAATCGATAGTGTTCTTCTGTATGTTTGGGCTTCAAACTTGGTGATGGAAGTGCTATAACCACAGCTCTCAGAAAGATTCCTATTTACTTTTGTCATTTAGAAATGGTAGCATGGCTTAGTTTCATTTCTTTTTCCATCTCACTCATTAAACAATGAGTTCCAAGGTTGTTCAGTTGTTGTTGTCATTCTTTTTCAAGGTTGCTGCTGCTGTTCTATCTGCTCTACATAGCAATATTCACACTTTGTTGTGTGCATCGCCCTCTAAAGGACATTCCTGAGAACTACACCCTCCCAGAAAATGACAAAACTATTAAAATACCAAAGACCCTTGAGGTAATATTATAATATATAAAATATTTCATCATATATTTTTTTTTTCGTTTTCAACCATATAATCATCTTTTGTCACATTAGGAGAGTTATGTAACCTACAAAGACCGCCTGCGTTTAGCTGGAGAGATCATCAGTGTTCTCGGAGCCCTGGCCATTCTTCTTCTTGAGGTAGGCATGGGTGACTCTCTCAGTTCACTCTGAGGAATGGAGTGGGAAAATGCTAATGCATAAGCACAAACCATCAAGTGACATGACCGAGTAAACTGGAACTGAGTAAATGATAACATTATTTTGATTATTTTTGAATACTCATAGATTCCAGATATACTAAGAGTTGGAGCTAAGCGCTACTTCGGACAGACTGCACTTGGTGGCCCCTTTCATGTCATTCTGTAAGTTTCCACTAATATAGATATTTAATTCATATGAAAACATGTCACAAGACGGACGTGTTTTGGCCTATGTGCTGAAGAAGGTATAGACCAAAACACGTCCGTCTTGTGACATGTTTTCATATTAATGAAATGAGTTATAGCTTGAGAGTGTGTTTACTCTTTTGCTTTATTCAGTGTTTCCTTGTTTACGCACTCAAACCCCTATCTTTTACACGGAGTTGAGCGCACCTATATATTTCAGGCCACTGATATAAATATGAAAGACACATTGAGCTTAATCAGTGTTACTGTTTTTATTTCACTATCTGGGAGCTGTGTTATTATGATGAAATCTTTATTTGAACTTTTGGTTTCTCAACATAGGGACATCCTGAATAGATCTCTGCTCTTTTAGAGCAATACATTAACATGCTAAAGAATAAGCTTTATACAGTGATCACTTTCTTACCTCACAACAGACATACAGTATTACAGTAATAGGACAATATGGCTCTAGATGTGACACAGTGTGTGTGTGTGTGTGTGTGTGTGTGTGTGTGTGTGTGTGTGTGTGCGCTCCCTGCGTCAGGATTGGCTACGCCAGCCTGGTGGTGATCCTGTGTGTGCTGAGGGTGACGGAGACGCCGGGTGAGTCCGTGCTCATGGCCATCTGTCTGGTGCTGGGCTGGTCCAACGTCATGTACTTCGCCCGAGGCTTTCAGATGCTGGGCCCCTACGTCATCATGATACAGAAGGTAGACACAGGCAGCCAGGCGCACACAAAAATGGTCCTCTGTGTACCCGTGACCTCCACCCGACCCTCTTGTGGTCACATGAGCCAGGGAATTGTTGTGATAGCGGTTGGGGTGGAAGGTACGGTACGTTCTGGAACAAAAAAACATCTCAGGACTTCCTGTGGTTTTCTGTTCTTTTTAGATCATATTCGGGGACTTGACCAAGTTCATGTGGCTGAGTTTTATTGTGCTCATGGGATTTTCCACAGGTGAGTCATGTTGAATGTTCCATATATGAACTATACATTAGCCAACATTATACACTCTTCAAACGCTCCATATCTGCCGTCTATGCGTGACTTTCCAAATTGGCAAGGAACTTTTCCGGAGTTGCTAAATCAGTAATGCAGCATTCCTCTCTGTTGGGCCCTCCACCCGCACGCAGCCCTGTGGATGGTGTACATGACCCAGGAGCCCTTCTCCCTGCCTGCGTACAGCTCCTTCCCCATCACCCTGTTCTCCCAGTTTGAGCTGAGCGTGGGCCTCATCGACCTGCCGGTGGAGCACGAGATCCACACGCCGGCCATCGTGCACGTGCTGCACTGCTGGTTCTCCGTGGTCTCCTACATCCTGCTGCTCAACCTGCTCATCGCCATGATGAGCGACACGCACTGGCGCGTGGCCCAGGAGCGGGACGAGCTCTGGAGGACGCAGGTGAGGCAGCGGGGGGGGGGGTCAGAGCGCTAGCCAAGCCATGGCCTCTAGCATCTGCTGGATACATACGCTAGGCACAAACACATACATCAGTAAATACTGGGTTATGGGTTGATGGGGTGTGTGTGGGGGATGAGGAAATGGTGTGTGTGTGGTGGGCTGTTGAGGGCCAAAATGTCCTCCTCCTTGTTGTCCCTGTCGAGGTTGCCATGGTCATGGACACCTCAACAGGCACAGGCAAGGAGGGATCAGGAAAACACCAGTCAATGTTTTCAGAACGCTGCTGAAGTTGAAGGCTGAATACTTGATAAGTAATAGGAAGCCATTCCTCAGAGGAATATAACCCCTTTGAGCTAAGGGCGTGTGTGTGTGTGTGTGTGTCCTACCCAGGTGGTGGCCACCACCCTGATGCTGGAGAGGAGGCTGCCCCGCTGGCTGTGGCCTCGGCAGGGAGTGTGTGGGCTCCTCTATGGCCTGGGGGAGCGCTGGTTCATTAGGTACGCACAGGCTCTCACTAGAGTTCCCAGGCTTTGGCCCACACTGTTGTTCATTGTGGAAAGGTGGCATAATGATATCACAATAATACATTTCCCAACACAATACTTCCAGACTTTTGCTAAAGTATTTGGACCTTTTCAATTCTTTCCTTTCATAGTGTAAATGTGTTTTATGTCATTTGTTATTTCAGGGTGGAGGATCGCAATGATCCTTTGGTCCAAAAAATGCGCCGATACATCACTGTCTTTTCAAAGGATGGCAACCAGGACAGGGATAAAGAGGAGCCAGAAAAGAGCTCCTCAGATCTAGAGTCTGGAGAGGCCCTTACCAAACCCACACAGAGAGGCGGGGCCAACCCAAACAGGAAGTCCCTCAGGGGATGGCAGAGGATACGAGAGAGCACTTTGGGCTTTGACACAGAGAAGGAGGACGTCCATTTTGACGGACAGGACATTCAGTTTGTTTGACAGCTGATCAAGAAGAACAATGCTAATATTCTGTGACATAGACAAATGAAGCAATTATTTTATTCAGTGTTATGTGGATATCAGAGGGAACGTTGATTTTAGGGCATTTTACAGAAGTGACATTCTGAGGCACATAGGGCTTGAGTTCTTTATTTAATATATGAAACAAACTACAAACTGTCCAAAGACTTCGTAATCTCAGAAGTGGCCGTACCGGTCCCAATGTACTGCACAGAGTGAACTCTGCATGTGGCAAAAAGGATATGAAGAGTTATGAAGGATTAAAGAGGTTCACAGCAAATGCAGCTGATATAATGAAACTGTTATAAACCTTACTCCGGTTTAATCAAATAAAATGCTAAATAAAAAATACAAAATCTACTCATCTCTCTATATCACTGAAGACAATTCATAATTGTTATAGAAAAAAATCCACAGGTTTAAGTGCAAAAAGGCTTTCAAAGTGCAAACAAACGATACATCGAAGCTGCTTCTTCAAATAAACGCATTTTAAAGTACAGTATTTTTTATGAATTACTTCCAGTGAATCTACAATCACATGAAACTTCCCATTATCATTATGATTTGTTGGAATATGAAGGTATGGTACAGTGTAAGTTGTGGTTATGATAGAAAGATATGAACTGGTTAATGAGGCTGATGGGAAGCGAAGTCAGCAGAAGGATTTCAGCGATCTTTCTGACAGATGTAGTATGAAACAGCTGAACATTTTGCCGTTGCCCAGTTCTGAGTAGAAACGTCTTCTCCATTCAGATACACGCAGTCCTCCTCACCGGGCCGTTTCGACCAGTGACTGTCAGAGAGAGGAACACATTTAATAAATCCCTCTAAAATCGACACCCTCCAAGACATAGCTGATGACCTCTGCTAGTACGTCTTGATCATGAAGTAGAATAGCTAGCTGCACATGGGATCATGTGATGGATAGCACATGACCATAACACCAAAACTAATTAAGGGATGTTTGCTCCTCTGCATGTCATTGTCATGACTAGCCTCCTCTCACAATCTTTTCACAAATTACTTTGTGTTAAACATAATCATAGGAACTTCCTCTAGCAATGATGCTCACCTCTTGCCCAGTGTAGAGTCGTCTACCCAGGTCCATTCCCCAGAGCGGGGGCGGCTCAGGCCAATCCAGTGGAGATCCTTGCTCTTCTGAGACAGAAAGTTCTGAAAAGGAAAGTATTCATATTTGTATAAGAGTAATGAAAGACTATCAGAATGATGCTCTCAGTAGAATGCTGAGCAATACCAAACCTGAACTCTGTCTTGGTCAGGAACAGCCAGATAAGCACCTCTGCGCTGGCACTCTCCTCTGCTCTCAGACCAGGTGAGACGGTCCCGGGAGAGCAGGAAGCAGAAGCCTTCGAACTCGACCCAACCGTTACCACACTTTTGGCAGGTAGAGGCTAAAACAGGAGGCACAGAGGCTGCCATGTTACACAATGCCTCCCCATAGTTAGTTTGTTTGGCATACTGCGGTTTGTGGTACATTTTTAACTTCTGACTAACACTGAAAAACAATCCCAGACTATTGCAGTTTTTCAGGTGATATGAAAAATATTCATATGAGTCGTTTTCACATTTATTGGATTTGTGATGTTGTGCATCCACCCCAAATATACATGTACATCCAAATTATCAAAGTAAATAACTGCGTGTCATCTTCATAACTCACTGTGAACTTTCTGTCTTTGCGGGTAAATTGACTGGCATTGCTGTAAAGTGCAGACAGGAGATCCATCCATCTTCTCCTCTGAACAGACAGATTGCATCTGCACTGGAATCAGACAGACAGATTAAAAAAAAAATCAACTGCAAATTGTGCCGTTCTGAGCAATAACATCTAATGCACAGGTCTACCATCACATCAGTCTGTAAAAAAGCCCAAGTACCAAGAATAGACATAATCACGAGTTATTTCCTCAACTGTGGTTCGCGTGTGCTGATGTAGGCCTACGTGCATAGTTCACCTGTGTTTCTATCATCTTATGTTAAAACGTGTATACAGTAGGCCAAGCATACGTGATGCATTGCAGGAATCATCTGTAACTTACACTTCATTGCGAGTGCAATAATCACGACCAATAGTATCAGACAGATGACGCAGAGAATCGCAGTCACGGCCCGGAACAGGCGAAATCTTGAGAAGTCTGAAAAGAAAGAAAGGAAAGAGTGTGTGCAGCACCAGTCATTTCTTCAGGCAAGCCTGTGCGTGTGAATGTGGTAAAATGATGAACCCTACCACTCAAATCAAGCTCCGGCTGTTCCCCAAATTTACTCGACTTTTTTTCCTCTGCATAGTTCCCAAAATTGCAGAATTTTATGTACATCGTCAAAATGATTTCTTGATCCAACGAGATTCAGATTTGGGTTTGACTTGGGCACCGTCTTGCTCGGTCTTCCGGTGGTATCAAAAAGCTATTTTAGGTAGCAGTGTGGGCAGTCCTCGACAGTTTAATTCTGCAACTGCAGAGGGCACGCTACAACTCCTATCTCTATAACGCGTTTCTTTCCGTCCCATTTATAATTGATATGCGTATCACAATACATTCCTTGTTTGCTACTATGCTGGAGCGCACCATATCTGGCACAACACAGATCAGGACAACCTTAGACATAAGGTCAAACAAGGACAACCCCACAATGTGTTGGTTCAGCCCGGGCATTGTTTGTTATTTTTTCGCTCCTGTAAAGACCTCCAGAGTCTCACGTGGCCTTGCACTGTTTCGTCTTCTAAAACCGTCTAGGTCGGGATTGTTTCACATGCTAGTATTTTCAGGGACAGAGAACGAGTTGCTTTTGTTGATTGAACATGGTAAATTGCTTTTTTAAAAAAACAGGCCTCATGGAAAACAGCCCACTGAGAGGTAAAGCTGCTCAAAAAACACAATCAAGGCCACCGTTTTTTCCCCTCCACCCAAATTCATATTTTGTAAATATGTAATAGTTAGACTAATACATTGCAAGGACTAAAAGATGCCCTTTACAATTTTGTGCAGAATCTGGGAACAACACATTCACTTGATTGCTGATTGTAGCCTGGTTAACACCAGCGGCCTCTCAATGGCCAAATATCAATTGAGATTGATAATGGATCTGGGGATCCCCTCATTCACTAAGTGGAACCACATATAGTTGTTTATCGCTAACACCATCAGTGCAGCCAGTGGTTGTGTTACAGATTGACCACCTTCTGTCTATTTTACTCTTGCTGTGTCTCTCTATTCCTCTTTCTACCTTTCATTTCTCTCTTGTGGACTGTGTCTACCATAATTGTTAATTGTTAACTATAGGCTACCTGTTGCATGTACAAGCCAAATAATTACTTTTCAAAATGCAAAAGTCAAAAAAGCCATCTTTAAGAGGGCAAATTATTTATTTATTTATTTATTTTTTTTAAATCCCGAACAATAAACGTACAAGAATGAAGCAGGAGGGTGTTGATGGAAGCTGATTGAAATCCTTTTCTGTACAAATGGTATTTTATGGCCTTCTCAAGCAGTGCTCTGTGTTCAGTTCAGCATTGTTGTTGGACTGTATACTTTCTCCGCATGTCAGTAACAGTGAACATGACAACAAAGATATAATTTATCAAATTCATACAGTGTGGACTTCAAGGCACATACTTGTTATGTGTTTCTGAGGCTGTTTTGCCAGGGTCGCCATCTGATAGACATCCTCGGGTACATTCTGAAGTTTGGAGTAAACATTCGTTTCATCCTCATCCTCTCCCTCTGCTGCTTCTATAACTGCGGAATAGTGTAGACAAGTAGACAGGAAATAAGAAAGCACACATTTCTTAGTAATTCCATGTATATTACACAGTTGTTACTTGTTATAGTGGTGCAGAATACAAACATTCTATAGTCTTTCAAACTTGTATGTAACTATGAGAACATCACATAGATTACTGTAAATGAAATAAAAAGCTGTAGGCCTACCATCCGTCTTCAGGATCTCTGCACTTTCCTCCTCGCCTTTATCATCAGCTGTAGGGTCAGCGCTGCTCAGCTCCACCATCTCCATGATTTGGCTGTGTGTTCTCCCTCTCTTTCTGTTTCTGTTTCCCAGTTAGTGCCGATGACCAGTGTCCAGCCAAGTGTGCTACTTGCTATAATTGTTGGCAAAAGCTTGAGACCAAATAACGAGCAGAGTCCAAGGTTGTCCAGTGGGTGTAACAATGCTAACTTAGTTTGAAGGAGCCACTGAAGCACTGTTTAAACCTGAAGAATAAACCGCTATCTTCAGCATCAAAATCAGCACAAGACACTCCATTCAGATGCCGTAACTAATCAAACTTCCTCAAAATCTTCAGCTGTAGCCTACTATCTCCACTTCCCTCTGTGGCACCCTGTCATAAGTTTGCAAAGTCTGACGGGAACTTTCACCATTCAAAATATCCATGCATCCAGGAATATCTAGGAAGGAACTGAGGGTATTACCAATAAGGTTGCAAAGGGGCGGAAAAAAATTATATTAAGCAATATGATTCATTCATATTTTTGCTTAATGTAGCATTTTCCCATTAATTCCCATGGAAAGTTCCCAGAATTTTGCAACCCTTATTACCAATATTACATCAATCATTAACAATATCAGTTTAGTTGATATTATAATAGCAGTATCGCATGGCTTTTTTTTCATGAAAAGTAAAAAAAATCACAAAATTTCAAAACACAAACTCTTCTAACCTTAATTGTTTTATCACAGGCCTATACCACAGAGTAATTTGTATTCTCTTCTTATCCACAAACAGGCACATGTTCCTCTCTATCTGTCTCTTATCTAGACTGTGGGAGGGCATGGAGGCCATGCAGCCTTATGAGGGTACTGAAGGGTAACCATTTGATTGCACATTATTATCACTACACAACTCTACGAAATGGATTCAAAGATGTAAGGCTTTTTCTTGGTCAACTTCTTCCTGTGCAGTGGGGTCCTGACTCCTGAGTGATCACCAACTATTTGATAGTAAAGATAAGGACGGAGAAAGATTCAAAAGATTTCAACCCTCCTCTCTCTTATAAATAGTGAGGAGGGTTATGTGCAATATCACAAAATAAGGGTTAAAGGTGTGCAATGCACCATTTTCAACTTTATAACACTTTAGTTTAGAAATCATTGTGATGGTAAAATGGACCTGTTGTGCCAAGAATTATGGTTTTCTCTGATCCCTCTACTGTCTCCTCCCGGAAAACCGGCCTTGCAAGATCAGCATTAGCGTCACAGCGATGTCGGAATCTGGAGGTCGAGTGAGAAGCACAAAATGCTTAAAATACTCTGGACATATACGGCCCCTTGAAGCACCAGATAACCATGCCAGCTACCTAGCTAGCTGTAGGGGGAGCTCCGTGGTGAAAAATGTGACAATAAAAGTGAGAAATCGGTGAAGAAATGACAGGAGTTACAGAGTGAGCCTTTAAGTCTATACAGTAGGTGCTTCTCAACATGCTTCCTCGATGCTCGATCCTCGAGGGGCGTTCCCACTGATCTATAACTAACACTGGATAGACTATCCCATTGTTTTCGCCCCATCATTCTTTATGTAGATCAGTGAGGATCGAGGAGCGAGGGAGGACGTATAAAAGCCCAATTGAGAAGCACCCAGAGTGAGCCTTTAAGTACTGTAGGTCAAGCACATGTAGGATATGGATAGTCTGAGGATCTAGTCTAGTCTGTCTTAATCTTTCTGTTTAACAATGTGGCTGGCTACAGTGTCCATCTGACCTCAGCGATCGGAACAGTGCATTGTGTGGGAATGAAATGTCTTGGTAAATAGTTGGGGCCTTATTCGCACTTCTGCTGTAGATGTCCTGCAGGGCAGGGAGAGGCGCTCGGATGGCGTGTCCAGTACTACCACCCCCTGCACTGCAATCCCGAGCTGTGCAATTTCCATACCAGATGACGATGCTACCTGTCAGGACACTCTCCACAGCTGAAAAGTGTATTGGATGTGGACAGTCCAGATTAGGTCCTCAGACATGTATACACCAAGGTATGCAAAGCTTCTGACCAGTGATGCCAGTAACGCGTTACTTAGTAGGTGTCTTAAATTAACATTGGCAAAGCCTTATATTGATATAATGAGCCCATTTCATGTATAGGCCACAAAGTAGATACGACTACCATACACCCCCTACCCCCTTTTCTAACAAAATCATGCTTTTGTGAAAGGTTTGGATGTGTAAAATATGAATATGAATGTTAACATTGAACATTTTGGGTTGCACTACCTGTTTTAGCCCTATGAAAAGGGAAACCCTAAAAACCGATTATAAGCGATTCTAACACATCAAGATGGTCCTAGTCAATCAGAACAGCTTTTAGATGACCTGTTACAGACTCAAAGTTCACATATGAAGACTTAGGTCAAATATCTACCATGCTGCATATTGGTAGGTGTCTAAAATTAACATAGCTAAGGCCTTATATTGATATAGGGAGCTAATTTCATGTATAGGCCACAATCTACTGTAGATACGCCTACCATACACCCCCAATCCCTCTGCATTCTCTCTCACACACACACACACACACACACACACACACACACACACACACACACAGACACACAAATGAACTACAGCATGTAAACAGACACTGTAACTACACTGAACAAACTTATAAAAGTAACACTTTTGTTTTATGCCCCCATTTATAATGAGCTGAACTCAAAGAGCTAAGACTTTATACACAAAAGGCCTATTTCACTCAAATATTGTTCATAAATCTGTGCTAGTGAGCACTTCTCCTTTGCCAATATAATCCATCCACCTCATAGGTGTGGCCTATTAAGATGTCAGGTACGTATGCCTTAGGTTGGCAGGCTCACAATAAAAGACCACTCTAAAATGTGTAGTTCCATCACACAGCACAATGCCACAGATGTTGCAAGCTTCAAGGGAGCCTATACAGTTGGCTGCTCCCTCTGACTGCAGGAATGCCCTTTTCTCTACCATAAGCCGTCTCCAAAGGCATTTCAGAGAATTTGGTAGTACTGTATCCAACCAGCCTCACAACAACAGTAGACCATGTGTAACCACACCAGCCCAGGACCTCTACATCTAGCATCTTCACCTCCAAGATCATCTGGGACCCACCACCCGAACAGCTGCTGCAACAATCGGTTCTGCACAAAGTGTCAGAAGCCGTGTCAGGCAAGCTCATCTGCATGCTCGTCGTCCTTATTGGGGTCTCAACCTGACTGCAGTTTGTCATCGTAACTGACTGGAGTGGGCAAATGCTCACATTCGAAGGCGTCTGGCACTTTGGAGATGTGTTGACAGATGAATCCCGGTTTTCACTGTTCAGGACTGCTGGCAGACAGCATGTATGGCTTTATGGGATGGGCAGACGTGTGTTATGGACAACGAACATAGGTGCATTTTATTGATGGCATCCATCCATAGCATTTCATCCACCACCATCACCTCATGTTGCAGCATGAATGATGATGCACAGCCCCATGTTGCAAGGATCTGTAAACAATTCCTGGAAGCTGAAAACATCCCAGTTCTTGCATGGCCAGCATACTCACCAATCATGTCACCCCCATTGAGCATGTTTGGGATGCTCTGGGTCGGCATATACGACAGCATGCTGTCTTATATGTGTGTACTGTATGTGCATGCTGGGTAGGAAATGGGCTCATGAAATCAACATAAGGGGCTGTATTACGACACTTCAAGGTCACTTATTTAAAGTTTATTTAAATTTAGTAGGCTGTCCTGTCCACATTGGGAGTGTTTTCGTTATCAAATGGATAACGAATGGCACAATAAGGCATTCCTATGTTTCTTAATCAGTAATGGGTGTGTTTCGGGCAAAACATCCTTTAAACTAATGCAAGTGTCATCGGTCATTCCCTTTAAGAGCAAGCAGCGCAACTTAACAATCAGCGCCCGTATCATTGTTGATAATGCACTCTTAAAATAATAACAACTCGCCACTGATTTCTGACCAGGTTTCCCTTGGTCAGTAGTGCAATGCGTTTTAGTTAATGTAAGATAATGATTCTTAGATAATGTGCCAGACCTGTTCTTAAGTCATCAATTCCCACACCCCTTGGCACATTGCTCAATAAAAGAGACACGCATGGCGAAAAACTCTACGATAGGAATAAGCTTTGCGTTGTTATTATTACACGCTTTCTGCCAGGTTTTGCATCACGAAAATAGGGCCCAAGGCCTTAACTATATTAAATGTAGTCACTTACCAAGAAGCAGTATAGGGTGTTTCACCTAAGTCATCATAATATGTGAAATTTGACTGTGTAATGGATCATCTAAAAGCTGTTCTGGTTGACTAGGACAACCTCTGTTAAAATCGCTTTTAGTTTTTTCCCCCTATTCAGAGGGTGAAAACAAATAGTGCAACCCAAAATGTTCAATGTTAACATTCAGATTCATCTTCTACAGACTGAAACTTTTCTATTAAACAGAATTTTATTAGGAGAGGGGGTTGGGGCCTTGGGGGTGTATGTTAGGCGTATCTAAGTTGTGGCCTATACACAATTACCTCCCTATATCAATATAAGGCCTTAGCTATGTTAATTTTAGACACCTACCAATATGCAGCATGGTAGATATTTGACTTAAGTCTTCATTATGTGAAGTTTGAGTGTGTAATAGGTCATCTAAAAGCTGTTCTGATTGACTAGGATAATCTCTGTGTTAAAATAGCTTGAAATCGTTTTTTAGGGTTTCCCTATTCACAGGGCTAAAACGGGTAGTACAACCCAAAATGTTCAATGTTAACATTCAGTTTCATATTTCACACATCCAAACCTTTAAAAAACATGGTTTTGTTAGAAAGGGGGTTTGGGGGGTGTATAGGTGTATCTACTTTGTGGCCTATACAGTACATGAAATGGGCTCATTATATCAATATAAGGCTTTTCCTATGTTAATTTAAGACACCTACCAATAATCAGCATGGTAGATATTTGACCTAAGTCTTCATATGTGAAGTTTGAGTGTGTAATAGGCTGGTTATAGGTCACTAAAAGCTGTTCTGATTGACTAGGACCATCTTGATGTGTTAGAATCGCTTATAATCGTTTTTTAGAGTTTCCCTATTCATAGGGCTAAAACAGGTAGTGCAACCCAAAATGTTCAATGTTAACATTCATATTCATATTTTACACATCCAAACCTTTCACAAAAGCATGATTTTGTTAGAAAAGGGGGTAGGCGGTGTATGGTAGTCATATCTACTTTGTGGCCTACAGTATACATGAAATGGGCTCATTATATCAATATAAGGCTTTACCTGACACTTACCAATAAGCAGCATGGTAGACATTTGACCTAAGTCTTCATATGTGAAGTTTGAGTGTGTAATAGGTCACTTAAAAGCTGTTCTGATTGACTAGGACCATCTTGATGTGTTAGAATCGCTTATAATAGGTTTTTAGGGTTTCCCTATTCTCAGGGCTAAAACAGGTAGTGCATCCCAAAATGTTCAATGTTAACATTCATATTCATATTTTACACATCCAAACCTTTCACAAAAGCATGATTTTGTCAGAAAAGGGGGTAGGCGGTGTATGGTAGTCATATCTACTTTGTGGCCTATACATGAAATGGGCTCATTATATCAATATAAGGCTTTACCTATGCTAATTTAAGACACTTACCAATAAGCAGCATGGTAGACATTTGACCTAAGTCTTCATATGTGAAGTTTGAGTGTGTAATGGGTCACTTAAAAGCTGTTCTGATGGACTAGGACCATCTGATGTGTTAGAATCGCTTATAATCGGTTTTGGGTTTCCCTATTCTCAGGGCTAAAACAGGTAGTGCATCCCAAAATGTTCAATGTTAACATTCAGATTCATATTCTACACACCCAGACCTTTCAAAAAAGTATGGTTTTGTTGGGAGGTGGGGGGGGGGGTGCACGGTAGGCCTATCTAGCTTGCGGCCTAATAGTCTTGCACGCTGCACTGAGTGATTTTAGCATCGCCCATGGTGGATTAAATGATTGCAAAAGACTTGTCGAGGTGAGTTTAACAGGTAGGTAATTTCATTGGCATATTCTAAATGGCTACAGTAGAAGGATACACGAAAAGCCCAAACTACCAAAATCTTCATATTTTATTACCACAGTTTCTATAGCCCTCCTTATTTAGTATACTGACTAGACATTATCAAACAAAGATATTCATCTGGATATTTCAGTATCATAGGCTAAAGTATTTTTTTAGATACCTCCCTGAAAATACTTTTGCACTTCCAATAAAGTGAGTATTGGCAAAACCGGTTGCCATTTTTATGTTGAGGCGGCGGTGGGGCTTAGTTTAAAAAGTAACTAAGTAATCTAACTTAGTTACTTTTAAAATCAAGTAATCAGTAAAGTAACTAAGTTACTTTTTCAAGGAGTAGTCAGTAATCAGTAATCGGATTACTTGTTCAAAGTAACTGTGGCAACACTGCTTCTGACCCTCTTACTCAAACTAGTTCCACCATCACATCTTCATCCCCCAGCACAGTCATACACACAAATTCCCATTGTCTTTACACATCACGCTGATGCAATACAATCAATTCATGGTTTCAACCATCACTGTTTCAAAGTTTTTATTTTGCACAAAAAAGTTCTTGATATTACTTTACAAAAAATACTATTTCCATTAAATACAGATGATTCATTCACAAGAGAGAAAGATGAACGGGCCAGGAGTTCACACTCTCATCAAACATTCCATGTGAATCTATTTCGGCACGTGGTGACAGTGGGCAGCACACAGGGGCATGCTGGATGGGGGTAGGGAGTTCTTGACAAAAAAGAAAAGAGCCTCCTCAGGCCGCATAGACACTCACTGTCTGATCAGGAAACACAGCTGACCAACTGCAAGACATTCAATAAGAGGAAGTCTTAAGTGTTATTGCTTGATCTTGCAGTACCAGAGAGCTACTTTAGGTAATTATGTGGGTGCAGTCCTCAGCGGTTTAATTCTGCAACTGTAGAGGGCACGCAGTACAAATCCTATCTCTATGGTAACGTGTTTCTTTCTGTCCCATTTATAATTGATATGCGTATCACAATACATTCCTTGTCTGCTACTATGCTGGAGCACGCCACATCCGGCACAACACAGATCAGGAAAACCTTAGACATAACGTCAAACAAGGACAACCCCACAATCTGTTGGTTCAGCCCGGGCATTGTTTGTTATTGTTCGCTCCTGGTGGCCTTGCACTTTGCCGGATAATCCTCTAAAATATTCTTGGTTTTTGGTATAATTTTCAGAGACAGAGACCGATTTGCTTTTGTTGAATGAACTTGGTGAAACGGTTAAAAAATAAATGCTGTGACATAACAAAAGGGATAAACTTGTGCAAATACCAAATTGATGTTGAAATGAGATAGACTACCTAAATGCAATGGGACAGCCAACTGTGAAGGAGAGGTCAGCTTCACAAAAAACACCCAAATATTTTTTTTTACTTAAGATTTATATAAGATTAAACTTAAACTAGGTCATTAAACCCTTCTCCGATGTTTTCAGAAGTATAAACAAATCTTTCTTGTGAATTAAGATTTTAAATTCAGTAATTTCAAAGAATATACACATCCGTATACAGTTGTTTAAAACTGACACCATCAGTGCAGCCAGTGGTTATTACAGATTGACCACCTTCTGTCTATTTTACTCTTGCTACGTCTCTCTATTCCTCTTTCTACCTCTCATTTCTCTCTTGTGGACTGCATGGGCGTAGATTTGCCGGGGAACCTAAAGACGTGTCCACATCAATGTCAAATGACCACTGAAATGTCCTCACCTCATGCGGTTGACTACACAAAGGGTCAAGTATTTTCCAACAAAGATATCGCCTCACAAAATACTGCATTTGAGACAGGCCTGTATTTTGATTGGCTTAGCTCCCTGTAAGCTCTCTCGATTCAAAGTTTTTGGCTCATTTATGGCCGTCGACTCGAGGATGTCGGGCAAGAGAAGAAAGGTGGAGGACATTAGAAGCTATTTCTAGTAAGTCATAATTATTATGCCTAGAAATGCCAGAGAACTTTGTTTTTTGGTACACATTTAGCTGACCGGTCTATTAAAAAGATCTAGCTGACTTCTATGAACTGACCTACAAGCTGTATTTGGTTGATCTGGTTCTGGGGATACTCAGGCCACGGGTGCGCCACACACTAGACCTCTACAGTTTGCATACCAGGAGAAAGTGGGCGTCGACAATGCCGCCTCATACCTCTTACACAGGAAATACTCTCACCTGGACAAGGGGAAAAGTGCTGTGAGAATCATGTTCTTTGACTTCTCCAGTGCTTTTAACACCATCTAACCCCCCAGACTGGATGACAAGCTCCTGCAGATGGGTGTGGATGCTCACCTAGTATCCTGGATTGCAGACTACCTGACAAAGCGGCCACAGTTCGTCAGACTGAAGGACTGCCTCTCTGACACTGTTATCAGCAGCACTGGAGCTCCACAGGGAACAATGCTTTCTCCAGCCCTGTTCATCATGTACACATCTGACTTCTGCTACAACACGGGGTCTTGCCACATGCAGAAGTTATCAAACGATACTGCAATTGTGGGGTGTATCAGGGATGGTCAGGAGGAGGAATACAGGAGCCTGGTGGAGGACTCTGTGCAATGGTGCAAAAACTCAACCACCTACAACTCAACACTGTCAAGAAGACCAAGGAGATGGTGGTGGATTTCAGGAGGTCTAAGCCTGCTCTGCTGCCAGTCACCATCGAGGGGGTCAATGTGGAGGTGGTGAACAAATACAAGTACGTGGGGATGCATCTGGACAATAAACTGGACTGGTCTGCCAACACTGAAGCATGCACTCTACAAGAAAGGGCAAAGCAGGCTGTACTTCTTGAGGAGGCTGCGGCCCTTCAACATCTGCAGCAAGCTCCTCTGGATCTTTTACCAGGAAACACTAAGAAGAGGGATGCTGGGCGACTAGACAGGCTGGTAAGAAAAGCTGGCTCTGTTGTGGGAGCTGAATTGGAGTGCATCTCTTCAATATCTAACAAAAGGACCCTGAACAGACAACGACTGCCATTATCATACAGCAGAAGAGCTTGAACAGTTGGAGACTACGCTCACTGCCATGCACAACTGACAGACTGAGGTAGTCATTTGTACCCAGGGCCATATAAATCAATATAATACTTCATTAAAGGGAAAAGGAGAGTTGGACTTCTCTGCACCTCCACCCTGTAAAGTATCTATCTATCATCTATCTGTCTATTCCAACATCCATTTAATAGATTTTACACGTATACTGTCAATTATTATTATTTGTATTTTATTTTTTGAGAGGGGAGGGGGGGATTTATCAAATTCATAGTGTGGAATTCAATGCACATACTTTTGCTTTGGACAAATAGCCATAACCATAGCCATATACACTATATTGCCAAAAGTATTGGGTCACCTGCCTTGACCCCCATATGAACTTCAGTCACATCCTATTCTTAATCCATAGGATTTAATATGACGTAGGTCCACCCTTTGCAGCTTCAACTCTTCTGGGAAGGCTTTCTACAAGGTTTAGGAGTGTGTTTAAGGGAGTTTTTGAGCATTCTTCCAGAAGCGCATTTGTAAGGTCACACACTGGTGTTGGATGAGGAGACTAGCTCTCAGTCTGCGCTCTAATTCATCTCAAAGGTGTTCTGTTGGGTTGAGGTCAGGACTCTGTGCAGGCAAGTCAAGTTCATCCAGACCAAACTCTGTCATCCATGTCTTTATGGACCTTGCTTTGTGCATTGGTGCACAGTCATGTTGGAACAGCCAGGATTAGCCTCTTAGTTCCAGAGAAAGGAACTCTAAATGCTTGAGCATTAACCAAGAGATTTTAGCCAATTCCATGCTCCCAGTTTGGGGATGGCCACTTCCTGTTCCTCCTGAAAAGAGACCTGCTTACAGTAATAATGTTACGCAGGTCTCTCCTCCTTGGCCGTTTAATTTGGGTAGCCTACTAGTTCTGAAAGATGTACAGTGGCTTTACTATGACGCTTCATTGTTAAACACTACCCTTAAATGATGTGTATGAATTTCTACTTCCTTTAATTCAAATAGAATCTAGAATTGTAATTTTAGATCGTGTTTTTGACCTCAATTCAAATTCAAGAGTCATTAAATTCTCAATTCAACTAAAAGTCTGTTGTAGATGTTCTGTAGGGCAGGGAGAGGCGCTCGGATGGCGCGTCCAGAAGCTCAATGGTGTTTTTTGCCCCTAACGGCACCTTCCAGGCAGCACAGCCTAAAAGGCACTACCTTTACCCTATTCCTAACCTTAACCCCCTCAACCCTCATTCTACCCCTAAACTGAGGGGAGTAATGCCTTGAAGGCAGCGCTGCCTGGAAGGCACCATTGAGGGCATATGATACCAAAGACCCGTCCAGAACGTACCGCCCCCTGCAGGGCACTGCAATCCCGCTGATGTCTGGTTCCATACTCGATGATGATGATGCTACTACCTACAGTACCAGCACAGACACACACACATTCCCATTGTCTTTACACATCATACTTATATGTAGTTATATGTCAATTTATGGTTTCAGCCATCACTGTTTCAAAGTTTTTATTTTGCACAAAAAAGTTCTTGATATTACTTTACAAAAAATACTATTTGCATTAAATACAGATGATTCATTCACAAGAGAGAAAGATGAACTGGCCAGGAGTTCACACTCTCATCTCTCCAAACTTAATACTTCTCCACACTCTCATTTTCCATCTTTGATCGTTCAAATTTGCATTGCTCCGTCATCCTCAAAACTCAAAATTTCAAATTATATTTCTGACATGGATCATGAATATTATGTATAACTCCGAAACACTGACTCAAAGAAATGCCCACCCATCCCTCACCCTTTAGCTATCCCTAAGCCCTTTCCTTATCATGTGTATCTTATATGGGATCATAGTGGTAAAACATTAGGAATTTTAGTCTCCCTCTCTTCTCTTTCTTTACCATCCTTTTGCAACATTTCTCCATCATTTATAACCAGGTTCAGGCACCATATACACTTTCATTGCTGTATGTCATGTACAAGAAAAGGTCCTCTTCATGGTGCTCCTGCAGCCATAGAGAAGGAGGAATTATTATTTGCTTTACACGCAACACATCAAGCAAATATGAGAAACATTTCATGTGAATCTGCGCTGGGGGCAGTAATGGGGTTGATTAGGGCGATGTTCTTACCTCATAGACTGCAGACAGGGGCATGCTGGATGGGGGTAGGGAGTTCTTGACAAAAAAGAAAAGAGCCTCCTCAGGCCGCATAGACACTCGCTGTCTGATCAGGAAACACAGCTGACCAACTGCAAGACATTCAACAAGACATTCAATAAGAGGAAGTCTTAAGTGTTATGACAAACTGAAAAAAAATGTTGCCACGAGAATTAAGGGTCACGCATGTAAAAAGAGAAGGAATTGCAATTGCTTACACATTAACATCATTCAGTTTCATTTTCTTACAAAAAGAATATTTATTGGAGAAGTCTACAGGGCTGAATTTCCCCATCTGCACCATGTGACAAATACAGTATATGTCACAACACAGATCAAGATCAAGAAAACAGAAGACATTATCTGCATTTAGAACTTTGTGGTTACTGCTGTTGCCATCTACAGGAGTTGCATAGGTATTGCATTAATGATTAAAGGTCAAGAGAAACCCTTAAGAACTCACCATTAACTGTTTACATAGGCATATTATATGCAACACAAAGCTACAGACACAACAGAAAACTGCTGACTGAAAACATAAACTGCATTTATTTATCATGTATAAGAGCTCTCTGATAATCAAACCTTGAACAGTTCTAAGAATTGTATTATTTTCATCAAAATATTTTTTAAGTGAATATCTTAATGAAACACTAAACTGCTGATATGGAGGGAAGTCATTTAGAAGGGCTGAACAGTGGAGTACAAAAAAATTCTGTCTGACTTACCTGTCAGATCTGAAGGAACTAGGTACTTCTTTTTGTCCAGTTCTGGAGCTCGTGACCTAGCAGCCCTCTCCACAATAATCTGATCAGAATGAAAAGAAAGTAGTTTGCTCTGTGATATTCAGCATCTGTTGCTCGCACAATAAACAAGTGACAAATCACATCCTCATCATATTACACTATGATAATGCATGACCGGGAGTGTCCTTACAGGTATTTTATCGGGATGTTTAGCTCGGACCCGCTCCCCCTCTGCTTTCCTCACTTCTGGAGGGACAGTTCGCTGATACTGGCTGGTCATCTAAAGGGGAAAGACAGGGGGAATCATCTCACATCATCCACAAGATATTGACATTATTTACAAGTGTGCACCTACAATGTGGTCTTGTGTAGTATTATGTCATTTAACCTGACGACCAAGTGCATGCTCAATACATACTCAGACAAGTTCACAATAAATAGACTGAATACACAGCATACACAGCATAGCTAAATACATTTTTTCCTCAATAACTGGTTGTCAGTGAATGGCCTTCATTGACATAACTTCAGACAGAATTCTACCACAATATAACTAATGCAATAGGACATATAAACCAAGTAATGTCAACAAAGGTAAGTCCACCCTTAACCAAGAAAAGACAGAGAAATGAGAAGGCCAATGCTGAGTAGCCTGTTGTGTTGGGGAGGGCCTACCTCTGACACCATGACATATGATTTCAGCAAAGCAGGCAAGATCATTGTAGCTGCTAAATGACCAAAGTGGAAGACCACTCATCATAAACATCTGTTCACTATCGTTGCCTCACCAACAAAACACACCCTGGCGATGTTATGTTAGGCTCTACGTTTATCATGAATTTCCATCTGCAGGCTAACGCGTTGCGCTAACGTAGCTGGAATAGCAGTAGCATTACACTATCTGTAATATTATAAACACTAACATGACAACATATGTCGATATGTTGAGTATACCCTCTCTAGTCGACGACAACTGAAGCAAGACTCGCCCACCCCACTATGTCGGAAGCAAGCGATTAACGTTAACTAACCCAGTGGTACACATACCTTAATACCCTACTGCTAGCTGGGAGGCTAAGTCAACTACCCTAGATCTCTCTTGCTATTAAAAAGAGGGCTATGGCAATCACGATAAAACCTTACCTTAAAAACACTGGCAGCTGAATATCAGGCCCTGTAAACGGACACAAACCAGTTCTTCCTGAAGCACAACAAAATAACAAGAAAACGTGGGGCTAATAGCAGATACAAGGCAAATTATCCTCAGATTTCCAGTGAAGAGGTCTATTTTAAAATGTCGACTGATCCACTTCTCTGGATGAAACAACAACAAACGTTAACACGCCCATTGCATTGGAATGTGACCAATGAGAGACGTACGCAGAGACAGACGTTACGTCAATCCATTCAGTGGCGGGCGAAGGTTGGATTTCTAGTCTGTTGACAATATTTTCATTGGGTTAGACCACTAAGGATCCGCCTCCGTATGAGATGAGTGACAGCACTATATACAAATAGCATATAAGCAAACTAGGCCAAAATGCAAATAAGACATGCCCTACGTGTCAGGCTACAGGGCAGAACTGAATGTGCCTGCTTTCTAGCGAGGAACTTGTGAAATCGCTTCAAATGTTCTTCTTTCCGATTGTTTTCCCAAACTGTGTCTTACAAATTGCAAAAGATAAATGCATTTAGTTCATGCAGTGATATACTTCACCAGAAGCTTTTGAAAGGCCTAGTCTATCTCAGACGTCGATTTCAAACAGAATTGATTGTTTTCATTTACCAGACACAGTCTGTGAATATAATAGCGTTAAAATGGTATCTACTGTAGAATAAAAAAAAAGAGAGACGACACTACTGCACAACAGTCTGTGGATATCCAACTGTAGCCTACTGACTGTCTAAACAAGGATCAGAAAAAAGTGCTAAATATATTTGACAATTACATGAAGTGAGAAGTGGCATACGGTATGCAAACAAGTCACAATGCAATATTATGCAAGAAGCATGAAACAGACAGACAGACAGACAGACAGATAGATAACTTGTTGAAATGCAATGTTTTTTGCAACACATCTCAAAAAAGTTGGGACAGCAGCAATTATGGGACAGTGCACTGTTGCTTCACCTTTTAAATTAAAGCAACACTAAAGAGCTTTTTGTACCTTAAATAATGTTTCCAAAATCATTTCAGT
This sequence comes from Sardina pilchardus, assembly GCF_963854185.1. Taxonomy (NCBI): domain Eukaryota; kingdom Metazoa; phylum Chordata; class Actinopteri; order Clupeiformes; family Clupeidae; genus Sardina; species Sardina pilchardus. The sequence goes on from NC_084999.1 coordinate 31,762,640, forward strand.
GGTCCATCAACTTGTAACAGGATGAATGGCACTTCTGCACTTGCTTGCGGCCCTCTACCGCACTAAGTTTACCAAATCGGGTAGCAGATCTGTAGTTCGATGGAATGAGACATAAGAAACTACAAATTTGACTTGCTTCGATGGTGCAATACATCACACTTTCAAAAAAATCATGCAACATGCTCTACCTTGTCTGTGGACATAATTTGCTGGATAAACAACGTGTGCGTGTGACAGAGGAGAAGTGCCTTCATGTTGCTTTAACAACATTCTGTAAATGTTTGTGAACTGAGGAAAGACGCTAGTTCTGATAATTAAATGTTGTCCAATTCTTGCCCATTATAAAGCCTACAGTTCTCAACAGTTTCGGGTCTTCAGAGTTTTTCATTTTATGGACCCAATGTGATAGGTCTGGACTGCAGACCATCCATTTTCGCACCTGGGAGCCATACTATGGAGCCATACGGTTGTTATATTTGCAGAGTGCAGTTTTGCATTGTTCTCTTATAATATTCAAGTTCTTCCCTAAGAAGTGCTGTCTGGACTGGATGGCAGTATGTTGCTCAAAACCTAGCCTGTAACCTGTATCATTTCACATAGGCCTAGCCTAATTTTGCACTTGATTGATATCTTTATATCTCAATACAGGCAGACTCTACTTGTCGACAATCCAAAGCATCCCTAGGCTATCATAATATGCTGACCTGACCAGATGGCATCTTTTAAGGTCAGTGAACCCGACAGCCCGTCTTCTCTGGTAAGACCTTTACTGTGGAAAAATGTCACCCGGAAATTGTTACTTCAACTACCGGGTCAAAAGAACGAAAGGACCGTATTAGACCGTGCTCTTCTTTTCAGGTGAAATTGAAATAAAATAAATCACATAGTTATACTCAATCTGGTTCATAGTCTTCATACCCAATTTTGTCGATTGATAGATCACCATTCATTCCAGTTCTTGGAAACACATTATTTCTACGGCAACACGTTTTCTAGAAAGCTCTTCATGTGGTAACGTTAGTTGGCTAAGTAGCTAATTAGCCTATCAAATCTTGAACAGGCACTTTGATGGGTTCAGTGCATGCAGTGACGCCGATTTCCTGCAAATAGAATAGATGTTATTATTTATATAAGGATATTATAGCGTACGCTGTGAACTTTGTTGTCAGCTGAAAGTGCGCGTAGCAGCCCAAACAGTAACGTTATCGATACCCAGCTCACCACTCCTCCATCTGAGGTTAGCTAGCATCGTGGAGTACCAGGAACATGTCGGATTTTGATGAATTCGAGAGGCAGTTGACAGAAAACAAACAAGGTGAGGCGAATCTCCTTCTTTCTCTACAATGAAGGCTTACTTGTTATACTGCATGAACTCTACGGGTAGACTATCAAGCCTGTTTGCAGGGGAATAAAATATACGTTAGCTAAATTGACTGCTAGCTTATTGTCTTCTCTATTTGTGTACGTTCAGAAGTTGCCTTTCATTCTGTCGAGTTTGCGTGACTGTCACAATTATTGTGTTGCAGTGCTTTCAAGATAACTTAAGCATTTTGTATGGTCTTTGTAAAATGTGAAAGTTGTGTCTTCAACTTGCAGTGTTGCTTCTCATTGCTGCGAATAAAGCTAACAGATGATGGTCGTCATTACCTTTGTCACACGCGCGCCGTTGCAAGGCTCGCGTATACAAATCCTGTTAGCTGTCAAATATGTTTTGCCTTGCAAATAGGCAGTGTAATATGAAGGCATCATGTTACATTTTAACTCTAGTAAATGAACTTGAATTGAAGTCCACTTCATGTGTTGTTATTATGGAGGTGGCAGACAAACTGCACGTTCAAGCCATTTCAGATATCTAGAGATGAGTTTTTATGATATTTAACACCCATCACGTATCCGTAATACGGAGACAGATTCATGTTAATGGATACATTCAATGTATTAGTGTTTGCAAATGTTCGCCCAATATGTCAAGATCAGAGATCATGGGAAGTTGAGTTTTGGTTGTCTGCACAGGGTAGTTGCCAGCCATAATTGGCATATTATGGTGTGGTGCAGACTGCTTGGTGGTTAAGGCTGAAGTCTGTGCATGCGTCCAACAATTTGACTGTGTCAACAATTTAACGTTCATTAGCTGACCGGGACAAGGAGAATAAACACCATGGGCGCAGCCGTTCGCGAAGTAGAAGCCGGGAGAGAAAACGAAGAAGCAGAGATCGGGACAGAGACCGGAGGACAAGCAGAGACCGACACGCAGACAGCAAAGATCGCAGACAGAGACGCAGGTGCATTTCAAATATTGCTTTTTCATTTCAACTGGCTTTAGGAGCCACTTAAAATGACTCAAGAATATTGTTGATTGGGAATTTATATGTCGTATATTGGAAGCTCTTCTGCTGCCTGTCAATACATCTCCTGTCAGATATCTGTACTGACTAATGGGAGTTTTGTATTACATGTACGTTCACAATGTGACTGTGAAAGAAAATTAATCCATCTCAAGAATAAATCAGGCAGACATGGTATATATCTTGATACAGAGTACATTTCACATGTAATCATTGTTTTACTGTCTGTTTCAAACTCAATTGCAGCCGTTCGCCACATCGTGAACCAAAAAAGAAGAAAATCAAGAAGTACTGGGATGTGCCACCTCCTGGCTTTGAACATATCACTCCCATGCAATACAAAGCCATGCAGGGTTAGTTCATCTCCACTGTGTCATAAACTTGATAAAAGGGGCATTTTGCCAGGAAGTGATCTATAATCTGCCGAGTCTGTCAATTCAATAAACACTCATTCAGATGAGGCCCTGACACTCAGACTGTGCTGTTTTTTGACACTCAGCTGCTGGTCAGATTCCGGCCACTGCCCTGCTTCCCACCATGACCCCTGATGGCCTGGCAGTCACCCCCACCCCTGTGCCTGTGGTGGGCAGCCAGATGACCAGACAGGCTCGTAGACTGTATGTTGGTAACATCCCGTTTGGCATCACTGAGGTGAGTTTTGGTTGTGGAGCGGGAGGTTCTGTCCAAGTTGTATTAAATCAGATTTCATTCGGGATGAATTAAATATTTCTTATTCTTAAAGGTTGGGTACGGAATTAGCAAAACGGACGGCAGAGTTTGAACATATACAACCTCAAGTCCCGCCCTCCATGCACGAGCGACAATTCAAATGCGCAGCGCGAGAGCGAGCCAGGCTAAATGAAATGCCAGCCTGGCGTCTACAGCACTATGAGCTCTAGTCTCCATACAATCACTCACATCAACTTCCCCAATTACATTCTTTATTCACCTCCAAAGGGTTGTAGTACATATGGTTCAGTAGCCATAGGTGTGTATATTTGAACAGAATCTGGTTTGTTCTTACCAGGGCGATTATCTCCTGAAATATCCAAGTTTAGTGCTGGCCCGTTGGTTCGCCTATTCCACCGTAGCTCCAAGCTGTTAAGTTTCGATTTCATGTTTACAGCACTCTTCGTGTCACGGTAAAATGTAATTTTTGATACATAGCTTATTTATTGCGTGGGTGATTGAGTTTCCGTAGATATCCGCTGCCTTAGTTAGTTTGTATAGAAATGAAGTGACACATACAACAAGAGGGGAACATGGACGTGCAGCAGCAGGCAGTTGGTTTCGTTTCAGCACTGACTCGCGGTCACCAGCTTTCGAAAGGGTCGCGCGCGGTGGGGAGGAGGAAGAGGAGTAAGACGTTAGATTGACGAACGAGCTGTGAAATGATGGTATGGGGTGAGGAATTCTATTGGCTGGAGTTTTTCGAGTCCTGCCCGTTCCGCAGATGATTGACGTGTTTAATTTACATTTCAGTGCTTCCAACTTAGTGGCTATAAGTGGGTTAGGAATAGGATTTCAAGTGATTTTGCAAAAATGGCCAACAAAGCTCATTCCATACCCTACCTTTAAAGTATGTATTTGCAGGTCTTACTGCTCTGCAGCAATTTGAATATTCTGGGCTCTTCAATAAGTTTTTGCTTGTGTCTGTTTGTCTGTCTGCAGGAGTCGATGATGGACTTCTTCAATGCTCAGATGAGATTGGGTGGACTGACTCAGGCACCAGGCAACCCCGTCCTTGCAGTGCAGATCAACCAGGATAAGAACTTTGCCTTTCTGGAGGTCAGTCTTGCAACTTGTTGTCTCTCTACGTATCTGACTCTTGCTCAAGAGTGGAAGCAGTCAACTGGAATGTGTGTGTGAATATGGCTGTGTACACTCTTGGCTAATATTCCCCTTCCCACGCCTGTGTGTAGTTCCGTTCGGTGGATGAGACGACTCAGGCCATGGCCTTTGACGGGATCATCTTCCAGGGCCAGAGCCTGAAGATCCGCCGGCCGCACGACTACCAGCCGCTGCCGGGCATGAGTGAAAATCCTAGCGTCTATGTACCAGGTAGCTTACTCTCCATTGTCGAGCTCACACTGCTTTTGTGATGGTGGCACGAGGGGGATCGGGTGTTTGTGCCATAATTAACACTTATATTTTCCTCAAGGAGTGGTGTCAACAGTCGTGCCAGACTCGGCTCACAAACTCTTTATCGGCGGCCTTCCTAATTATCTCAACGATGATCAGGTCAGTGTTGTGTCCATAGTTTGAATTTTCAAGGTTTTTGTCCCATTATGACACTAAGACAATGCAGACAGCACCCTGATCAGATCTTTATGAATGTATTGCCAATCCATTTCACAGGTGAAAGAGTTGTTGACCTCGTTTGGACCTTTGAAAGCCTTTAACCTGGTGAAGGACAGTGCCACTGGCCTCTCGAAAGGCTACGCCTTCTGTGAATATGTTGATGTGAACGTCAGTGATCAGGTGATTACAGAAACGTACACTCCATCTCAAGCTTGAGCCTATGCTGACATAGTTGTATGGGCTCGAATTTGCACCACACACACTTCTTATCTGCGTATAGAGATTGCTTTAGATTTTGCATGGCATCTTAATTGGCAAAAGATTAAGACATTGAAGACCATGATGCAGATGATGAAATGGGGTGATTATTGCTGTTTATGAATAGGAATATAAATTCTAATTGCTAACGATTGAGCTATAAATGATTTGGTCACAGTGGGTGTTCTCTGTGTCTCAGATCTCCAGCTCTGCAGTTCATTTCAGTTCAAATGGATGTTGGTGGGGTAGGACACTGAAGGGCACTCTGTTCTAGAACTTCTGACAGTTTGTCAGGCCACTAATGAGCCTGAGCTGTAGGCAAAGCCAATCTGCTGATTGACACTTGCATTAACCTGTCCCGCTCTGCTGTTGCTCTCTTTCTTAGGCCATCGCGGGGCTGAACGGCATGCAGCTGGGTGACAAGAAGCTCCTGGTGCAGAGAGCCAGCGTGGGCTCCAAGAATGCCACTCTGGTGAGTGTCAGAGGGAGTCAGCGAGCGAGAATTTGGCCTTTCAAAAGATGCCTGTCTGTTAAGACGTGAAAGATGCCAGTCTGTGTCCCAAGTCTCTGCGGAATGGATCTCATTTTGTGTCTGTCTGTCTTAACTGTCTGAACTCTGAACTTGCGTGTGTGTGTGTGTGTGTGTGTGTGTGTGTGTGTGTTTGTGTGTTTTTCTCTTCACTCCGAACCCTCGTCCCCCACGCTCATTGACCCCAAGCAGACGAGTATAAACCAGACGCCGGTGACGCTGCAGGTCCCCGGCCTGATGAACAGCTCCATGAACCAGATGGGCGGCATCCCCACGGAGATCCTGTGCCTGATGAACATGGTGGTGCCCGAGGAGCTGGTGGACGACGACGAGTACGAGGAGATCGTGGAGGACGTGCGGGAGGAGTGCGGCAAGTACGGCCAGGTGAAGAGCATCGAGATCCCCAGGCCTGTGGACGGAGTGGAAGTGCCGGGCACTGGCAAGGTAAACTCAACTGGGATGCTCTGGCTTCACATAAAGACCCAGTCAGGTACAGGCAATGTTGGTCTCCCAACACACCTACTGCATAGCACCGCAGCCACAGGCACACAGGCACACATAAGCCCATAGGGATCAGCAGCGATCAGCAAAGCACACATGTGCACACATGCTGATCATGTATGTTACAGTGCTGGATGATGCAAATGCATGTTACAGCTGGGCAAGGGTATGACGATGTATTAAGTTGCACAGTAACGCTTGTCGTCATATGTGAGCCATGTTAATGATGATGCTTTGCAAATTCACATATCCATGCACTGTGCACATGCACCTGAATGGTTTTATTGATTGTATTATGTGGCTGTTTTCCCCTCCAGATTTTTGTAGAGTTCATGTCTGTCTACGACTCCCAGAAGGCCATGCAAGGGCTAACAGGAAGGAAGTTTGCCAACAGGGTGGTGGTGACCAAATACTGCGACCCCGACGCCTATCATCGCCGTGACTTTTGGTAGGGGTGCGGGGAGGAGAGGGGGGTGAGAGCGGAGTGACCAGTACTCAGTTGGCTTTGTCTATATGGAGGAATTTTTGCAGAAGAGGGCGAAGGAAGCGGGAGGGCAAAACCGGTTTTTATCAGGAAACACAAGCTACGGGGAGAGCTATCAGATAGATTAGATGGAATAGTGTGCTATGTGATCATTTCATCAGTGAGCGAGAATGTGTAATATGAATTACTGTGTTCTTCTGTTCTGCCTCTTATTTGAGATCTAGATGTTGTTAAACTATTGAATTGAGGTCAAATGGGTACTGGGGGACCTTTTATATGAATTAAATTTAAAAATTTCATCACAATTCTTCTTTTTAGAGTCTTCTTTCTGTCTGTCTGTTCATATTTTTTTATCCCTCCATCTTTACCCTTGTCTTTCGTCCTCCTCAGTCTTTCTTTTTATTGTCCAGGATTGACCTTTGCCCTTCATCTAACCAAATTTGTAAACAGCAAAACAGAAGTTGAACTGAAATCATCCTATTTTATACATACTGTATATCTCAATGTTGACTGCTGTTTTTTAAACTGTCTCAAGCTGTATGTATCACAAATAACATACTGCATTGATGTTTGAGGACCAGTAGAACCATTTGACTTAATAAACTTGATGCATTTGAAGATTTCTGTTCAGACATTTTCGTTCCATCACACAGTGATCCATTGCTATTTATTTTACCCTCAAAACCATTCCCCTTTCCAGAATGGTCCTATGTTGCATCCGAACATGTTCATCATGTTACTCAATCAGGCAAAACGAATGATCATCTTTGCTGAAGCTGATAAATGTTCAAGTGTGTTGCCTTGCAGTTGAGCATGTTAATCCTTTTGAATAACTTCCTGTTTATTCTCCACTATCAATTTCAACTAGAGCTATGAGTTATTCTTAATTCATTGTAATTTGACAGCAGATAAAGGATTGTCATGCATCTCTCTTCATGGACGCGGATTCAAAGAAATGTGCATAGCATATTTGATGGCACATACTCTCTGATGGCTGAACATTATGTTCCCCATCCATTAGATCAGCCTCCAGCTCATGACCAGATCAGACACGTGTTGGCTCCTCATTAGGAGCCTCTAGACCAGTAATGACTGGCCCCACTGACTACAAGATATGGACACCCCTTAACTCATTTCAAAACATTGCTGTTCCAGTGTTGGTCGTTTATTATAAGAGCATGATGTCAGGGGTAGACCAGTAAGTCATAATAGTCCATGACAGAAGATGCCCAGTAGATGGCGCCCTTATTATCTTGCTGGTACAATAATCATGAACTGTTTTCACATATGAACTCTTCGCAATATAATAAGGAGAATCAGGCCCAGGCATTTTTTGGAGTTAATATGGTTTCACAACTGTAGTAACCGTCACAGCCATAGTCTGGTGCCCTTGTGACCCTTCAGTTCCTTCCTTATTTAATCTAAAATTTGCCATTTCGACTTCCTCTTTGCCTCTTTCAATTTCTTTAGTTTTGCTTCTCATTCCTTGTTTTTTTTGTCTTTGATCTTCAGTCCAGTAGATGCAGCCATGACACTTGTCATACTTTAACAATTAGGACTCTTGCCATTCCTGGAGCCCCATGCACTCCTCTGGGGGATCTATCTTTTCAGTCAGGCGACACACTTGACGAGTTCAGATGCAAAACCCTCTAAACATCGGCTCTGTTAAAAATTAGATAACAATTTTGAGTAAATGTTCTCCACACTTAGTATAAGTCAATCAAACAATTTTGCTACCAAATACCACTCTCTTCCTGGTCTAAACTATCAATTTGTGGGCAAAAACCTATAGAAGCTTGATGAAGAATGCTCATTTAGAAGAAATGTGGTCGGACGGATTTAGAGGGTTTTGCCTCTGAATTGTTCACTTGTACCGGCTCAGCATGTAGTTCATGCAAGCGAGATGTCACATGAACGATCCAGTTGTTGAATATCTACTCAACCAGCACTGACCACAACTGCCTTAAGTGTCCTGAGGAGGCAGAGTTGGTCACAGGACAGCCCCATGCTCGGGACACCAAGCGCTGCAGCCTCAGGGCTTGTGTACCAGTGACCATAAAGCTGGACATCTAGACAGAAACCCATTTGCTTCAACGGACACTGCAGATGACACTCTTCTTCACACTAGAATGCTCTATCCCCACCAAGCCATGGACCATCTGAAGGACCTCAAGGCTGTGAATGCTACACTAAGACAAATCGTATGTTCAAACATGAAGAGTAATGGTTGACCTGCCAGAATATTCGTAGTAAGTAGTATTGTGACATTACAGAAGTTGTTACTCAATCTACTATTGATTTTGATCATTTGCTGACTGTTGGTTGTCATGGTATTACTCACCATCGGTGTTGAGCAGCACAGTAGAATGCATGTCTGTCAAATGAATGGCCCTTGTCCATATAGACTCAGTGGTGCGTAGAGGCCACACATCTGGTGTTGGGGTTTAGTATTGAAATGTGGGGTCGCCTGGGGTACTCCCTGCCTGCTGCACCACTATGTCCTAGAGTCTGAAGCCTGCAGCTCTGCAGTGCAATGTTTATGTGCTGGCACTAGGCCACCGCAGGATGATGATGTACTGCTCCATAGCAATAGTCGATGCTGGAGTCTGGCAAAGGGCACTCTGCTCCGTCCTCTTCACAGCTAAAGAGGGCCCCTGGTGAGGAGCGAGGGTGGGACTGTCACTATTGACTCGACTCTCTGCTGGAACCAGCACTTACATATAGGGACACCCAGAGGTGACCAGAGCAGCACGCTGACATAATGGGACTTACCTGCATGATCTTCTCTCATGAGTCTTACGCCCAGTGTGGGACCAGGCCTGGAAGTGGTTTCTGCAATTAAAGCAACACTAAAGCACTATTCCTCTGCAGCATGCACGTTATTTGTTTATCCAGTAAATCACGATGTTCATTTTATAAAAGTATGATGTATTGCGACATCGAAGCAAGTCAAATGTGTAGTTTCTTATGTCTCATTCCATCGAACTACAGATCCGCCACCTGTTCTGGTAAATTTACATAGTGCGGTTAGCCGATAGAGTGCCGCGAAACAAATGCAGAAGTTCCGTTCGTCCTGATACTAGTTGATGAACGACTGAAATGATTTTGGAAACATTATTTGAAGGTACAAAAACTCTTTAGTGTTTCTTTAAATCACCAGTAAAAATGTAACTGACAGCCTGCAGTCTCCTCCATAGGTGAACATACTGTGATCACAGGACAGATGTAGAAGCCTGACTTTGCAACTTCATCTGTGCCTATCACCACACGCTTGGGCAGCCACTTTAACACCATCATCTTCTCAGTGAAGAATGTATTTTCATATGAGTCTCCTTATGGTTGAGGTCAAGTAGGTTTAATGACGGTGACCAAGGTTCCTATACTTTCATCAATAAACTGTCGTACAGTAGGCTTGATAGTGTTGTCTCAGGGGCGTAGCCAGAGGGGTGGCTCCGGATGGCACAGACCGCCCTTGAGATTCAGTTGGCCACCCCAGGTGCCCCCCCCCCCCCCCCCCCCCCCCCCCCAAAAAAAAATCCTTGTCTACGATTCACCATTAACAGTCAAAGGCGAGACCTTTCTTGATGCGCTTGCAGCGCACTAGTTTGAAATATCAGGGTTCAGAAATATAAGCAATCTAGCAAACATGCTTGCAGTTATAGGCTACATGGCTTATTGTTTTTTAGCATGTGAGTTTACAATAGGCCTACAGGCTACTGCTTGCCCTAACACGAAAACATATATTTACCTATCGCATCTGCCAGTATTGCGATTGTGAAATCTGCCTATTCTACCTAGCCGACACTGTTGTATTGTAAATAGTCTACTGCCCTAATGTAATATTGACATTGTGGAAAGTTTACATAGCTTAGGCCAGTGTTTCTTAACTGGTGGGTCGGAACCCAAAAGTGGGTTGTGGTATGATCTGAGTAATGGGTCGCAGAGCTTGTGGCTAAAAAGAAATTAAAAATCGCCACATTAAAATGCTACCTGATCAGATCTATCTTTGGTTATCGTTATTTTGTAGCCTATATCAGTCATTGCCATGGCATGGACATATAGATAAGGTCATGTGACAGGTCATGCTAATTTTATAAAAGTATGCATCATTTTAAGATATCATGTGAAACGCAAGTTGGCTGCAACCCTTAATACTTGAAGTAAGATATGATTAACTTAAATTGAAGACAAAATAAGACAGTGTGGGGTGCACATGAGAGCATAAAACCATCCAAACTAAAATGCCACAAGGAAACAACGCACCCCTGTCAAAGACAAACCTGTCAAGTAGTACTTTGAAAGGTAATATCAGCAGTTAAAGACTTCACAAATGTAATGCCAAACATCAGCATTTTCCAAACAAGTTGGCCAGGCACTTTGCCTGTCTTACTGTAGGCTACCTCACCATATTCGTTGGCCTGAACACTATATACTATATTGCCAAAAGTATTGGGTCACTTGCCTTGACCCCCCTAATGACTTGAAGTGACAACTTGAGCCTGTTTCTGTTTATCTAGATGCCACCCTTGAATTAACAGTGCCCCACTAGGGCCACCCTTGTTACACATCTCTAGAATTGCCACTGGTCAGCGCACTCAAAGCTTATGGATTCACAGTTCATAATAGTAACTAAATGAGCCAGGCCAAAATATGATCCTTAATGCTGGTCTTTTTATTAATGTAGGTTGTTTAATAAGATATTGTACCTGAAAATGTTCGGTTCCACTCTAGTATTATCATTCTCCATTAATCCATGAAGTTGTATGTTACCAAAACACTGTGATGCTTTTAATCACCCCTCCTCTATAATAATCTGTACTTTAGTGTGTTCCATATGTGCTGTGCATCTGTGGGAAAGAGATTCTGAAGAGACATTCAGAATCAGAAGCAGTGGAATCAAATGGAACAGTCCAGGCCATGCTGTTATTATACATAATACCATTTCATGCTTTTTCTATCCCTATGCATTTTATTCCCTATATTAACATAAACACCAGGGACTGTCATTCAAGCCCAGGAGATTTTATGCATCTGGGTCCCCACACTTTTGGGGGAAAAAAAAACCTCGGAATAGTAGTTTAATTGTGCGTGTGTGTGTGTGTGTGTGTGTGTTTATGTACATAAAAAATAGAATATATATTTTTTGATCCCGTGAGGGAAATTCAGTTCTCTACATTTAACCCAATTTAACCGAATTAGTGAACACACAGCACACAGTGAACACACAGTGAGGTGAATCACACAACCCAGAGCAGTGAGCTGCCTGCCCAACCAGCGGCGCTCGGGGAGCAGTGAGGGGTTAGGTGCCTTGCTCAAGGCACTTCAGCCGTGGTGGACTGGTCGGGGATCGAACCGGCAACCCTCCGGTTACAAGCCCGATGCGCTAACCAGTACACCACGGCTGCCCAAACACAATCATTACTGCCCAACACCCCAGATTGCCAAGAAGAAACATTTGATAAAATGTCCTTGGATTTGATTAAACCCAGGTGCACCCAGAATTGTCAGACATTAGAGCTTGTTTAAATCAACACCATCATGCTGTGTGCTATTAACAAGCTGCTGGTAGCTAATTGCAATCCTTGACTCCCGACGGCAGAAAACACCTAAGGTCTGCCAAAAGGTGCTGTAGTTAAACAGCTGAGTGGTTATTAATACCTAGTGCAGTGATACCTCTTACGATCTTGGTCAATAACAGGTACTGTTTTGGAACATGATGAGCTGTAAAATGTTCATTCTTTTTTGATATTTAGGAAACACTTTGTTTTCACAAACACATGTAGGCTAAGTCATTCATACATTATAATATGTGTGTGTATTAGTGCGCAATGAGGTCTGTATGAAGGACCATTGCACATTATTAAGTCTTTATTAGAGAGTTTACTGACTCCTAACATATTAAGACAATGTATTAGAATCAATACTATGTATTAATAACCTTAGATTAAGACCAACTATAGTTGGTAATTCAGGATTTACCAAAAATAATTCTCCTATTGAGTAAGAATAATAAATAGTTGAATAAAGACCTAATATATGTGTAATGACGCTTAATACAGACCTCATTGAGCACTACTGTATTAATGGCTAACATGTGATTTTTTAAACATATTTTATAGCATGTAATATCAAGGTTAAACTATATGAAAATCTGTCTCAAACAATAGGCATCAATTTTTACATTTATGGATACATATACAGCATGTTCGACTATAGCTGAGGAATAGAGTACAAGCTATGTCATTCATTGTCTGTCTGCACGGTAAAGTGCGGTGCCAAGTTTAGTCAGTGTGTTCAGTATGTGTCTTCTAGTATTTTCCCCAGGATTCATCCTACTCCAACGCCTGCTGTCTGTTCTGTTGACACTCGGTCAGCCACTAGCCCTTTTGCTGAATACAGTCGAGCTCTTCACCTTCTCGTAGCACTCCAGTGAGGCAGCGAAATGACCGCAACATTTCATTAGCATGTCAAACCAGTGGCCATAAAATGGCCTGATTCTCACTATGCAGGAAATGGCAGCCTTAACCACACAGACCCCTCAAGTACTGTACGACTTCCATTTCATGTCAAATGTGACTCTCAACAGTACAAAAAAGACCATGCAGCAGAATAAGCAGTGCTTTGTATTTTAGCAAGATAGTCCCATGTTCTCTCGTCTTCTGCATTTCCTTTCCCCCCTGCTTTTATATCAAGCATTAGTCTCCTAATATTAGCAGTCTACTGTGTCTTCACCCCAACTAACTCTCGCATTTAATGTCATTAACAGGTGGTTGTCCAAAATAGCTCAGACACACACACTCTCTCTTTCTCTTAGACACACACACCCTCTCTACTCAGAGGGGTTTTGGCCCCACATGTAGAGGTCCATCACTCAAGGCCAAACACAAACACAAACACATCTCTCGAACACAAGTGTTGCACTCACAGGTGGGACAAGTGTGTGGTTTCTGCAGCCTTATATATGTATATATACTGTATGCACATACAAAACCACACCCCTTCTCTCTCTCTACTCCTCTCTCCCTCTGCCTGGCTCTCTCTCTCTCTCTCTCTCTCTCTCTCTCTCTCTCACCCCCCTCCACACTGTTGCCCCTACAGTACGTTTCATGTGTCTCTTCCTCAGAACTGAACAACACACACCAAGCAGGTCAGAACAAATTTTCTCATTGTTGCTATGGCTGTCCAGTGAATTTGAAAGCTCTAGAGATGGCTGTAATATGATGTGTTTAAATGACAACAGGGATTTTCTAACTTTGATAAATTGAACAGTTACTATTATTGGACATTTAGTTGGCCATTATTCCAGTGATGACAGTGGTATTTAATTTATGCGCTCTCCAAACATTTTGTATTTTTAAATAAATGTTATAACCACTTTAACAGGAATGAATGAGTGGAGCTTTTAAACAGTTGACAAAGTTTACAGTCAAATTTGCCTAACATAAAACATATGTGGACTGAATGTATAATAAAAGTTTTGGAACTTTGAAGTGGCAGCATATATTATCAAAAGGCTTTGAGAATATATTCAGTGTTTATTTGATACATGTCTGAATGCTGAATCTGTCGCACATTTGCTTCATATTCGCGGACCATCCCTGTGTCTCTGTGTGTGTGTGTGTGTGTGTGTGTGTGTGTGTGTGTGTGAGAGAGAGAGAGAGAGAGAGAGAGAGAGAGAGAGTGTATACCTGCACATGTTTGGTAGATCTTCACTGAAAGATGATAATTAATCCCTTCCATTATGGCAGCCAAATTAGTTAAACAGACCCCCATTGCCAGCCATTTTGAAAGAGGCAGCCTGAAATGTGCTGTAGGCAGACCACAGTATCCTGAATGTGCTAATGCTGGGAGTCATGTTTACAGTGGTTGCTGTTGACTGTTGCATTGCTGGCTGAGCTACAGTTACCCACCAGCTTGCTGACAGTTTTGTGAACTGTGAACTAGAGCTCTCACCCCCATGTTCCATCTCTGTAGACGCCAAGATTCCTGTATTTTTAGTGTGGTGACCGAAAATATAAATATTTCATTGGTGATATAAAATATGCTGTATATTTTAACGCACACATTTAAAACTCGCTCGTGCGTCTGCCTCCGTGAGAGACTATAATGTGTTGTGCGTGTATGTGGTGGTGATCTTGCAGCTGTTTGGGTGCTTCCCTGAGGACGTTGCTCCTTTTTGTCACATTACACCCAGTTTGTGTAGAGCGGCCTCACAGCATATGTGCTGCATTAGTGACCTCAGCGAGGGTGGCTCTCCCCCTTCAACGATTGGCACAGTATTAATGACTTTAGCCCGCTTGTCTGCCTGCCAGTGAGCTGAGTTAACACCTCTCTTTCTCTCTTTCTCTCTTTCCCTCTTTCACGCTTGCCATCCCTCTTGCCCTCTTTCTTCTCTCACCCTCCAAAATGTGCTTTTATTTGTCAATTTGTCAGTTAAAGTGTTTTTTTTTATTTAAATATGCATTTTCCATGTGAAAAGCAAATACATCTTATAACAAACATGTCCATACTGTGAGACCTTTACACGTACACCCACATTATAGACACACACAAAAGGGCATAGAAGGACATTGCCATGGTTGGACAGTTCCTATCAGCATATGTAATGCTGCAGTATTTGTGACATCTTAAAATGGCTTCTGATCAGATGTGTGTGTGTGTGTGGGGGGGGGGGTGAATTGGAATGAGGCTGGGTTATGACTGTTCACTCGGAGATTATTACGGGTCAAAATGGAGCTAGCTATGTGACCCAGATAAACCCAAACTCCTGTGCTATGCATGCAGGCTGGCAGCTAGTCTCCCTGAATGCTGCACAGGCCCAGTGCTTGTGGTTATTATTATGGTCTGGTAAAGCTGGCATTAATCTCCAGCCTGGAAGGACACTCCTGTTTTCTGTGCCAATCACTACCTAGATGTTACGTCGCAACTCTCTGGATGTTACATTCAGGAATAGCAGCTTAATGAACTTGATGCTATGGGTAGGATGGGATAATAGTTTAGTGCTCAGTGCATCACAACCTATATTCATATAAACAATAAACATATATATAATATATGGTCATATATATGTATGTGTATATAAACTATTTTGATAATATATTGTATTTGTAATGATCATGTAAAAAATGATCATGAAGCTCAAGGTAGAAATGTAAGACAATTCAAAGAAAGAATTAAAAGCAGTCAGTAGACAAACATTTTTATCCTTATATTATAAATGAATATCACCCTGGCTTATAACACAAGCATAACCACAAAGTATTTTCAGGTGTTACAAAAGAACAACATTGAAACACTGAAAAAGTCCAGATTCGATGTCCATTTTGTCATTATTTACAAATGTGTAGCCTTCTAGAATAGATGTTGATTTTATCACATCATTGGCAATGCATGCATTCATGCACCATTTCACATCTCAAGTATTCCAGTTCATACAAACTTTATTCAAACACTGACACTTAAAGTGTATAATAGCTGTAGTGACCGTGATTCATTTGGAGGAGAGGTCAACTGGCAACTGCGGAGTGTCCATGTCCGCCCTGGCACCTTGTGAACTCGTGTCAAACTGACCCTGACATTGTACACTGATTGCTCCCAACAAGCTGGCGGGTGTCAGCCTTCACTGCAGGATTCTGACTCTCTCTCATTCATTGTGTGCCATCTTGTGCAGGAAGCAGCCCAATTGGCATCATCACTTTGATTTTATTAGGACATTTACTTCATCGCCACTGCTGTCCAGTTTTCTCCAAGTGGTGTGAGCATTTGTGCATGTTCAATGTGACATTGTGGATGCTATCAAGCCATTTCAAGTTATTTTTGTCCTAGCTTAGAAGACTATCCTAAATTTCAGGGGGTCAGAGATTCAGTACATAGTGTATGCATTCAGAGCTCCATCTGTTGTAGTGTTCTGAGTGGGATTAAGGTATGAGTAGATAAAGAGGGGAGGTGGTGGTGGTGGGGGGGGGGGGTAAGTATCCTCTAGAGGCCATGATAGATTCTTGCCATTTCCTATTACGTATTTTGGGCTCTGACGCCTTTATCTGTGAGATGTCTTGTCGTGCCTCAGATCTTATCAACATGGGCTGGCCGCATGCTTTTGTTTAAGTGCTCAATCTCTCCATCGCTGAAGTGGTGCTGCGGTTCTGTTGGTCAACTGCGCGTTTGTGTCCTCTCTTCCAGGGCTGGTGAACAGAGGAGAGAGCTCTCAGCAGTCATCCAGGCCTCTCTGCCCCCCTCTCTGTCTCTCTCTCTTTCTCTCCCTCCCTCTCCTCCCCCTCCCTCCTTCCCTTTCTCCTCCTGCAGACTCTATTCTTGGTGGTCTGTGACACTCCTCCTGTCCTCCGCCCTGCTTCCCCCTTTCCCTTCACTTCCTCCATTCCTTCTCATTCCTCCACCTGCACTCTGTGCCCCTCCCTCCACCGTACTCCATCTCTCCTCCCCTGTGCATCCTAAGGTCTTGCTCTGCTTTGCTGGTAACTTTTTTACTCATCTACTCATCTCGTTTCATCCCTCTATTTCCTCTTCCTCATTCCCTCTCTGATCCATGTCCCACCTCCCCCCCTGTGTCTTTATAAATGCCCTTTGACCCCTCGCTCTTGATATTAGCACAATAGCTACTAAACATTTGTGCTCTTCATCCTCTTCATTTGATGTTGGTCTTTATCCCCCTAAATCTCTAATATTCTTACACATTTCTTCATTTCCTCCCTCTCTTCCTCCTCTCTTCTCTCCTCTCCTCTCCTCTCCTCTCCCTCTCTCTCCACCTCTCTGTCCATCCCCCTCTCGGCATCTCTGCCCATCTCCGTCGTCGCCACGCTGGCGAACCTCGCAGAAGTGGCCATGTGGTCCAACTACTTCATGCAGCAGGAGGACGACGGGCGCATGGGCGTGGCGTCGGGCCCGGCGGGCATCGGCGGCGCCCACTCTGGCGCGGTGGGCGGCGCCCGGAGCGGCAAGCGGCGCCACCCCCGGCTGAGCGACAGCCAGGAGGGCAAGATCAAGCTGGCCTTCTTCGTGGCGGCGGTGGGCGTGACGCTGTGCGTGCTGGGCGTGGGCACCGAGTTCTGGGTGGAGCTGGCGCAGCCCAAGCACCTGGGCAACAACCGCACGTGCGAGATGGCGCACTACGGCCTGTGGAAGGGCTGCGTGCGCACCCTCTGGATCTCCGACATCGACCCCGAGAGGGAGTCCTGCGGCCCCGCCGAGCTGCCCGGAGGTGAGCCTGGCGCGGCCAGATGGCTCCACTGCCACTGCGGCTGCAGCTGGGCCCCCGAGTGGGGCATCTCTCAGCCTCACACTGCACCGAGGGGCAGGGCAGCTCTCTCCAGCTGGAGCTGCCTCTCTCCCCGCCCGCCTGCCCGCCTGCCCGCCTGCCCGCCTGCCTGCATGAACTGATGGAGAGGAGCTGGTGGAGGTTGTGGCTGTGGTTCAGCATGAATGCCTCCGCTAATGTCTTTACTTCATGTCTCCATTCAGCATGGAAGCTTGTAGCGAACACGGGCAGGAATACAATGGTGATTGGCTATTCAGGAGGTTGTAGATACAGCTGATACAAAATGCAACGCTGTAAAAATATGGAAATTTATGATAATGGTGTGTGTGTGTGTGTGTGTGTGAGAGAGAGAGAGAGAGAGAGAGAGAGAGAGAGAGAGAGAGAGAGAGAGAGGAAAAAGAATAGTAGTAAGAAAACACTGGTTAAATAAATGGACTTAAATAAAGCACGTGGAAAATACCTAGATGTCGAGTCCCATCAAAGCATATGCAATTACTGTAATGACATGCTACTGGGGGCATGATTTCTCTCGTCTTAAGAGCACAGCGGCTTCATCCCAGCTCAGAGTGTCAGAGTGTCGCCTCATCTTTTACCCCTCTCAAGTGCTGCTCTCTCTCTTCCTGTCTTCTCTCTCTCTCTCTTCTCTTTCTCTGTGTTCTCACTCTCTCCTCTCTCTCTCTCTCCTCTCGTGCTCTCTCTCTCTCTGTGTCCTCTCTCTCTCTCTCCCTCCGTCCCCTCTCTCTCTCTCTCTCTCTCTTGATCTCCACTGCGGTTTATCAGGCCGACGTGAATGAATTGGTGTGAAGTGATGCAGCAGGCAGTTGAACTCAGGCCTATTGTGATTCGCTGCCGCTGCGCTGAAGGAGCCGTGTGGACTCCCGCCGAGCCAGAGAGGCTCAGCCGTGAATTCTGAGAGAGAGAGAGAGAGTGAGAGAGAGAGAGGGAGAGAGAGAATGAGAGCACGAGTGAGTGTGAGAGAGAGGGAGAGAGGAAGATAGAGGGATAGAAAGAGAGAGAGCGTGAGTAAGTGTGAGAGGGAGAAAGGAAGATAGAGGGATGGAGAGCGAGAGAGAGAGAGTGGCTGATTGGAGCTGATTGGCCTATGCGTATCGCCATATTCTCCTCGCAGGGCTGTTCTATAGGATGAGCTCATCGCATACACGGCTTGTTGTGAAATGTATGTATATGTATGCATCTGGGTCAGCTGGTGTCGACGAGAGCGTTCCGTCATTAAGGAGACGGGGATTGTTTTATCTGCAGGAAAAGGGCAAATTACAAAAATATCCATGTGCATGCTTATTCATGTGTTGAAAACATGCTCCCGCATCTCCCTCTCCCATAGCAGTTTGGCATCTTGGTGCAGGCTCACGAGGATGAGGAATGCTATTATTTTTATCAGATGATCTGGGGGCACTGAGCGTACGCATGCCTGCTGGTGAATCCAGCCTTTCACTTAAGGCTAGACTCTTGTTCTATTCAGGGATTTGAATGATTACATGCGTATTTGATTCTCACTAGCCACTAGTAGCGCAGAAAATAGCTATTCGCTGTTTAATACGACACTGAAACAATCACAATGCGATTAAGAGCCACCGAGCTGAAAGAAGGGGCCATTAGTCCGGCTCTTGCCCCTGCCGGGGTGAGGAGTCCTAATGCCTATATGTCATCAGTCAGCCCAGGCCATGCTCAGCTCCGCGTGCATGTGTGTGTCTCTGTCGTTGGAGGTGCGCTGCCTGACTCTGTGCCGTGATTAGGATCCTACTGTACGTTGTGCAACACAGAGTGTCATGACGTGGCAGTGAGTTGCGTCCCCAAATGCACACACACTGGGGCGGAACATCCCGCTTTACCCAGCATGCCCTCCTCCTCCCCACGCGCTCTCATGTGCTCCTCGACGCCATCCCATGTGTCCTTTTAATGTGCAGCACACCAATGTGAACAGCGCCACACACAAGCACGCACGCCTGGATCGTGACTGCTCAGCTGATTGAGGCAGTGTGTCCCCATATGTTTGCAGAGTGTAATGCTGGAGTATCATCCCATGGTTTGTGTCTGTGTGCGCCTTCGCTGTGCCAACCGAAGACGTCTCCGCAGTCCGTCAGTGTCTTCAGCTATTAGTGCACCTCAGTGCTTCAGTGTTCCCATGTGTGTTCAGCCTTTGTCCCCATTTGTACTGTGTGTGTGTGTGTGTGTGTGTGTGTGTATGTGTATGCGCATGAGCGCATGCCTGCCTGCCTGCCTGCCTGCCCGCCTGCCTGCCTGTGTGTGTGTGTGTGTGTGTGTGTGTGTGTGTGTGTGTGTGTGTGTGTGGTGTTGCATGTGTCTATGAATGCACGTATTAGCCAGTGGATGGACACATTAGTGTCTCTCTCATGAGCTGCTCTTGTGTGGGGTGAGGGAGGGCTCTACCTAGCGACACGTCTTTATTGCTTGTTGGGAGCGGCGCGGGGTTTGACCCTCTCTTTGAGACTAACGTGACCCTGTCTTGTGTTGATTTGCCATGCTTGACCTTTCAGCACGGCAAACATGTTGTATAGCATTTGTTAGCGTGCTTACAGCAGTTTGTGTTTAGATGCACAAACTAGCCATACACACACACACACACACACACACTGACTCACACTGACACAAATACACTATTATGCATCATCTCTGTCTGTGTGTGTGCATGTGTTCATTGGCAATAGATGTTGTGCATGAATGTTTGTCTTGCGGACCAAGTGACCATAGTTCATAGGGGGGCAGTCATCACTATGCATGGGTAAAGCTGACAAGAATCTGACTACTTCACAGTTTTGCATCTAAATATAGAGAGAAAGAGAGAGAGAGAGAGAGAGAGAGAGAAAGAGAGAGAGAGAGACAGAGCGAAGAGTGAGAGGTAGGGAAGAAGGCAAGTGTGTCTTATGCAGTATTAACCAGCAAATGCTGCATACTCGCGCACTCTCTCCCTCTCCCTCTCTCTATCTCTCTTTCTCCCCCTCACTCTCCTTTTCCCCGCTCTCTCTCCATCGCTCTCTCGCTCGCTCTCTGTCCTTCAAGCTCCCTTTCCATCTGCCTCTTTCTCTACCCCTCCCTCTCCATCTGCCTCCCCTTCATTTTCTTTTCATCTCTCTCTCTCTCTCTCTCTCTCTCTCCCCCATCTCTCTGTCTTTCTCTCTGCACTCGTCTTCTCCTGCCCCCTCCTTCTCTCCGGTGCCATATGTGTGAGGCATGCCTGTATTGGTGGCTCGTGCTCGTCTCGCTCCCCAGCACAGCCCAGCCCGGCACAGCGCAGCACACAGGGGTTATAAATAGGGGATGATGCCTCCGAGGATGAGGGGGAATTCAGCTGAAGTGCATTTCTCTGTCTCTCTGAAAGGCTAATATCTCTCCTCATTTCCATCATTCTCTCCTCTCCTCCATTCTGCTCTCCTCCTCTCCTCCATCCTCCTCTCTTCTCTTCCCCTGCGCTGCAGAGTCGAACTGCACGTTCTTTAAGTTCTACACCTCTGGAGAGAATGCAGTCATTTTTAAGAAGACGACGGATAAGAGTAAGTCAGGTTCATCCGCTTTGTTGCTCCCTCTCTTCCCCCTACCTTGCCTCCCTCCCTCTCTTGCTCTCTCTCTCTCTCTTGCCCCTCTCCATCCCTTTCTCTCATGCCCTCTCTCTCTCTCTTCCTCCCTCCCTCTCCTTCTCTCTCTCTCTCTCTCCACTCTCTGAGTGTTTATCCTCTCTGATGCTCTTTTCCTCTCAGACACACAAAGCTCACTGAGGCATATCTTGCTTTCTCTCTCCTCACCCTGCTCTCATTCTCAGTCAGTCTATCTCTCTCTCTCGCACTCTCTCTCTCTCTGTTTGCCAATTCACCTCTTTCAGCCTCTCCCTTCTCCCCTTCTCCAAATCCCTCTGTATTCCATCTCTCAGTTTCTCCAGATTTCTCATTTTTATATAAAAATGCTGTAACTGTGGCAGAGTGAACTGGAGCGATGCCCAAGGAGGCTAACTGCCCTTGTGCCCCTCCCCCCAGGTCTGAGTGTGGCCTCGGGCATGCTGGCCCTCATCAGCCTCACGCTCATGGTCATGGGGGCCATCTGCATCGTCATGGCCCTCAGTAAAGGCGTGATCTTCTTCCTCAAGCCAGCGTCCTTCTGCTTCTCTGTCTCAGGTGACCGCTCGCTGTCCTCTGCTCCGTTCTCTCCCGCGCTCACCAATCTGGCCCCAGAACAGCCGGCAACACAAAGCCATTTTATTTAGAAAGCGCCCCACATACACCAGAGAGCTGGGCATAATATATCATTTGAAGTACAGAAGTGAATACGAAATCCTTTAGAAGTAGACACAGTATGCTTATATGGATGCGTAAAAGGGTTGTGGAGGCCTTTTGGTAGGGTGACCAGACGTCCCCGGGTTCAGGGGACAGTCCCCATTTTTGGTTGCCTGTCCCCAGGACAATACAGAAAAACTATCTATATCCCCGTTTTTGAAGATAAAACGTATATGTACAGTATTTTAATCAGCTTGACCAGTCAAACTGAAAATGTCCCCGTTTTTTCCACATTTTTGGGATTATGTCCCCGGTTTTGGTCTCGGACATCTGGTCACCTTACCTTTTGGCCAATCTATTAGTGGCTGTGGAAAAGAGAATCTCATGGGTCCAGCGAGACGTTTGTTTGGAGCTTGGAGGGATGCTTGACCTCTGTCTCTCCCTCTGTCTGCCTCCTGCTCTGTTCTCAGGTATTCTGGTCCTCCTGTCCATCGTGGTGTTCCACCAGTCTGTGCTGGCGCTGCTGGCCAGCGATCACACCATCCCCCTGCACCACGAGATGGCCTGGTCCGTGTCATGTGTGGCCGTCGCGGGGGTCATTCTCCTCCTGGCCGGGGCTCTGTTCCTCTTGCTGGCCCTGCCATACAGCCCCTGGGAGAAATGTCTCCCACACCACAGTAGTAGTGACACCTAACTGCCAGGAGGACCAACTGCACGATGCTTCAGGATTTAAAAAAAAGAAGAAGAAGAACTGAAAGGTGTTTTGAGGATTTTCAAAAAGAATACGTTTTTTTACAGTATGATTTTGTAGATGGACAATAGTTTGATGAGTGTTATAATGTTTACTACAAACAAGAAATATTTTTTGAACCTTCAACTTCATAACCTTCTAAGTGCACTTAAAGGAACACAACAACATTTTGGAAGTATGTTACACCATTCTCCCTATAGCTCTCTTTTAGCTATATGCTAGCTATAGGCTAACTGATGGAACCCATTTCCAGGTTAATTATTCAATTACACTATAAGCTAGGCTAATGTTGTCAGAATGGATTATTGCACACACAGAGAAGAGAGGGGCGTATTCTCTTTTCTAACTCTGGGGCAAACAAACTAGTCTCCCAAAAAGTTGGCCTGTTCCTTTAACCTTCACAGCATAGATAGGGGTTCACCGTGACCTTTGGCAGGAGGGTGCACTCATGCCATGTTACCTGCTCAGAGCCGAGCTGAGCAGCCTAGCTGAGGGGACGCTTCGCCTGGATGACCACAGGGCATCCTCACGGAGGGGCAGGAGTGTGTCAACGCCAGGCCACAGCACAGCACACACATGGACCGAGTGCTGGAGCACAACCATCATGTCTATGTGGCTCTGTGTGCTGAAGCAATGAGCCAGAAACTCTGGACCATGAGCAGTTCAAACAGCTCTCTCTCTCTCTCTCTCCCTCTCCCTGGGACCTCTGGCCCTGCCCTCCTCTCAGCCTCGGCGTGATGCTGCCACACTGTGTGCTGTAGACCCACAGCTTTTGTTGGTTTAGGTAGAAGGTTTAGCTTTTTAGTTTTTATATTCAAACACCTGTGATTCTCTGTCAAGTGCTCTTGTTAGAGAGACTGTGATTGTCTTAAATCTGGCCGATGCTGTCATTTAGTGGACTGGCTCACTGTGGGGTTTGAAAGGATTCGGAGATGAAAGGGGCAGACCGTCTCTTTCCAGGAACTGGTTTACCACTAGCTATCCCTGCACTATGCTGGATATGTTGCGCTGCTAACAGGACACACTGCTAAACATATGCATCAGATATGCAGAGGGCTACACCGAAGCATTATCACAACAATGAATTATTGAAGCCTTTTACAATTTATATTTGTTATATATTAATAGATGTATTATATATTATGTATGCAGGTGGATATGAGTGGTGTGTGTGAGTATATGTGTGTCTGTGTGTGTGTGTGTGTATGTGTGGATACATGTGTTTGTTATGCATTTATATACGGTTGTGTGTTGTACATATACACTCTGCGAATGAAACTGTAAATATAAAACATGTTTTTCTCCTTTTTGAGGTGCAGGAAAAATATGGTCACACAACCACAGTTGCTGAAGATCATGTCTCAATCGTCTCTTGTCCTTTTTAGAGTGATGGTCCATTGCTTCTTTTTCCTTGTGTGTGTGTGTGTGTGTGTGTGTGTGTGTGTGTGAGAGAGTGTTTCTCCTCAGACTGTGCCCCTACTGTGTGTCTCTCGCAACACAGACACATCTAGGCCTTCCCTTAAATGTGTCTGTTTCTTGGCTCTCGCATAAAACATTAAAACCTATTTCACACATCGAATCTTGTCTTCCATTTTCTGAACACGTCCCCCTCACTTCCCTCCTCCATCTCTCCTTTTGCAATGTTTGTCCTCTCTCTCTCCCTCCCTCTTTCCAGTTCCACCTTTCTGCTGTCTCCTTCCCCTCACCTCGCTCTTACCCAGTGCACTCATCTAAAATTAGAGTACAGCACATCCCAGTCTTCTGAAGTGGGTGAGAAATATAATCCTGGAATTTGAACTATGCCCCCACCACCTCCCCTTTTCCCTCCTCCCCCAGTTCCCGCTCCTTAGCCAAGTCTCTCTCGCTCTTTCTCTCTCTCTTTCTCTCGCTCTCGATCAGACCCACCTCTCTGCTTCCGCCTCTATAGGAACAGACACGCACCCCCTCCCACACACACACATACACACTTATCTCCTCCACATATTCTCTCTGAACAAAACCCCACGGGGGCCGATGGTGTTTGTTTGTGCTGCTCCTACAGAACAGAATGTATCTCATCCTGGTGTTGGTCACTGACTGCCCGTCGGGTAAACAGACGAGGAGTGTGCAGTGGGCAGCCTGCGGAGGCTGAGCCGGGTGCATGCACCACAGTTCCCAGCACTCCCTGAAACAGGAGAGGCCCGCAGACACTCGAGCCAGTGGCCTTGCTGCATGTATATATAGCAGTTTAATAGTTTCTGTCAGACACGTCGGCTATCCTTTCTGCTTGTTTTCATGCACATGACACAACGGGGAGTGCAGAGATTTAAGGTTGGAGAGCTCAGCTCTGCATGCAATAGGATTTGAGTGAGTGTTTGGTTCAGTGCGTTGTGTGTGATCTACACCTGCACTTGCCTGCGTGTGCATTTGTATTTGCTCATGTGTGTGAATGAGTAAATGTGTGAGAGCTTTTCAAATCTACCCATCTATCTTTCTACCTTTCTATCTCTTTTTGCATTTAACATTGGTCATTTGTAGTGCTCATCCAGAATAGGGAGCTAACACGGAACGTATGAAATGCTCAACAGTAGCCCGTGCCCAACAGAGGCCCCTCTGTACTGGACACCGCAGGCAGCCATGAACTGCCCCCCTCACCCACCCGGCCATCTGATGCTTTGCTGAAGGGCTACTTCTGTCAGGCCAGGAGAGGGAGCTGTGTCTTTGCCCTGTCCCTTCCTGAGCCTGTGTAGTCTGCACTTCCAAGTTCCCACACAGTCAGGGCCATAATTCAATACATTACCCATATTCCTCTAGGAGCATGTAGTCACAACAAGAAAAACAAAGGTCACAACCAAAATATGATATGAGGTGTGCAGATCATCTGATACATCTCCTTCCAGTCTGCAGACACGCGCACTTTCCAGGCAGAGAAACATCACAGAAGCACAGATGACCACAGTCTAAAGTTGTCTGTAGCTTTTTTTCTCTCTTTATATATAAAAGTCGTGCAATACAGTGTTTGAGTTTATCACACATTTAGATAAACCATTTCATTTTTGTCTAGATACCTGTATGTCTATTCTCATACTACATACTAAGTATAATCGCCCACATAAATGCTATCTGTGCGCTGTTTTTTTCCCTCTCCAAATTCCCCTCTTCACAAATAAAAAACACCCCATACTCAATTGGTCTCTATTGCATTCAGTCGTATTCTTGTCCTGTGTCTCGAGTCTAGACAGGGGTTTATTAAGCTGGGGGAGGGGGGGGGGGGGGGGGAGTTGGGGGTCTGTGAGAGCGCTCCTGTGTGCTCACGTCCTCTCTCTCACAGAAGCCGAAAGGTCAGCGGGCTGAAGTTATCAGGTGCAGCACAGTGAAGGTTTGTTATCAAGGAAGCATCGCCATGGTGATTCGTTCATGGTCACGTGACATAAAGAAGATACACAAGAGAAAACATGGGGCACACCCAAGACGTGAGTACTGGGCCCAACCAGGAAGTCAGGGCCACCGGTGTCTGGGTGCCGCCAACAGAGGAGAGGACCGCTATCCCCTGGCCCCCAAACAAATTAAACAAACTCCATCTAACTAGGCTCTATAGACCCCCAAAGAAAGTATCTATAGACTTTGAAAATGTCATTATGCATAAGTACAATGTACATATTCCTTTAGAAAATGTTGGCAAGGCTTTTTTGCTCCACAGATTTTTCTGAAAACGTGGCTACTACTGAAATGAGGAGTTAATTAAATTCTTTCTCTTGAGGGCAGTTTGGATGTGAGGAACATTGCCATCCTGTCATCACTTTGTACAAATATATCTCTGATTTCTGTTAATGCCCCCGGAACACAAGAAGACTACAGCTACGTCTGCTACCCATAATCATAATAAAAATAATACTGATGTGGGTTTATATAAAATTCATAATCAGCTCAACACTTTGTTGGTCAGAAGTTTCAGTCCATCAATTTCATCATTCCGTTCACGGTATTGGAAGACAATATACAGTATACACACAAGACTAAACTGCATGTTATCAAAGGGTAGAAAAAAAAGTTATTTAAATAAAAGCCTCTCCACGCAATAATAATAATAATAATAATAATAATAATAATAATAATCATAATAATAATAATAATAATAATAATAATAATAATATAACACTCATTCTTGCACACATTTTTATACACTCATGCTGGACATCAGTGACACAATTGCAGCTCCTGTGTCACTGTGTTAGAAAGTCACAGTTAATGTCTTCAGAAATCAAAAGAGTTGAAAAACTCGAGTCATTCCAAACAAAACACTAGCGACTAATAACCAGAAATAATAATCACAACAACAATTGCAGATTAGGACACACGTCCATTTTTTTTTATTATTAAACTAGCAATGTTAGTGCACCCAAAATAAATAATAAAAAGATCTCATTTTCACAGTATCCCATGATTATTATTATTATTTTAATTGCATTAAAAAATAAATAATTTATAGGACAAATACCAAAATAAGGTGAAACGCAATGTTGTTGTTGTTATCACTTGGTTATTAGTATTTTCATCTTTTTTGTGAAATGGCATGGTTACAAGGAGAACGGAGAAATAGATCATTCCATCTCTCCTTCTCCTTCTCTCATCATTCCCTGATCCCGATGCCCACGTATCCCATTCCATTTCCCATCGCATCTTTTGCTCTCACCCTTTCGTTATTTTGTCTGGCTCTCTCTCTCTATCTCTCTCTCTTTCTCTCTCTCTTTCTCTCTAAACAGGCGTTGTCTTCCTGTTCAGGGTGTTGGAGTTGCTCTCTCTGTCACCCTTCCCTAACCTATCCAGCGTTCCCATGCCTCTCTCCCGCTCCACGGTGGAGCTGGAGAAAGGTGGAGGCTGGGAGGAGGGAATGGAGTTGGGAAGCGGGGCATTGGAATTGGAGGAATTCTGGACGGAAGAGGGGTTGTGAGACTTGAGCGAGGGCAGGGTGCCACTCATCATCATGGTGCCGCCCCCGCCGCCCTCCTTGGGGAAGCAGTTGTGGAGCTGGTAGAGGGTGGCGCGGTCCACCGTCCCGTACAGCGGGGGACCCCCGAGCCCCCCCAGGCCCCCCATCTTGGGGTCGCGGGACAGCGGGTAGAGGGAGATGTCGCCCCCGGGCAGGGCGGTGTGGGAGCGCGAGTGCGGGTTGGGCAGCGTGGACACGGAGATGGGCCCCTGGGACATGAGGCCGGACGGGGGCATGCCGAAGTTCTTCCCCCCGGGCGCGCCCACGGGCGAGGGGTCGCGCGAGCGCGAGGGGTCGGTGGAGCGCGAGCTGGAGCGCGAGCGGCGGCGGAAGCGGTAGCTGGGCAGGCGCAGCATGGCGTGCGTGGTGCTCTTGAAGATGTCGGTGCGCGAGCGGCAGCGCAGCTCCTTGTTCTTCTCGATGTAGATGTTGACCGCCAGCACGCCCACCATCTCGGCCAGGATGAAGGACAGCCCGCCGAAGTAGAAGGACCAGCCGTACGAGTACTGCCACTTCTTGTCCTCGTCCTTCTTCGGCGAGATGTCGCCCAGCGCGGCCGAGATGTACACAATCACGCCGATGATGTTACTCAAGCCTGCACCCAAGGGGAAGAGGAGAGCAACACGTCATGGTCAGTGGTTAAGGTCAAGGCTCCAAAGAAAGCCTCCGCGGATCCCCAACTGAACTGACACTGGACATCTTCTGTACGGGCCGCACCAGTGTACTTGGGTGTCCTTTAGACTTTATTTAGACAGTAATGACGTGATGGAGGACTTTGCATGACAAATGCCCCTGTATTTGTGACTGCCTCCGCCAAGGTAGGATAATGCACAGATTAACATTCTGAAGACCTTCCTACACTCCTGTTTCGGAGGTGGAATTAGCTCAGGGATCGCGACAGAGTTTCACACAAATAGGCGCATAAACTGCACACATTATAGGAACCCGAGGTAACAGCACAAACACAACAGATCATCAGTTAAGATTCTAATTCAATATCAACAACTGTTGTTGAGCAATAAGTGAACATTGCATTAACCAAATCCAACCTCTAACATTGACCTTAACAAGAGATTGTAGCTAAAGGCACCCTTAACAAGATTTGCTCTCAGGGTCCCCCTCTGGTTGAGAAGCACAACAATAAATGAACATAACTCTGATATAATATAGGGAATGCACTGACAGAGGTCAAATCTCTGTCAGAGACGATCAAATCTCTGAATTTCTGCAGCAAAGAGGTTTTTGCCTTTTTGATTTCGGAGTGAGGAGTGAGGGTTTCCTACATGAAACTAGAACGACAATGGCAAAATGATTTTGGAAACGTTACAGTATGTTAAGGTCACAAAACTGTTAAAGGAGAGAGTCAACAACATAATAATAATCTGTCTGTGGGTAGACTATTCAAGTAGAGTGTGAGTGTAGCCACTGTAACTGTGGTTACATGTATGGTTCAAGACATCTCCACATTAATCCACTCAAACAGAGCTGCAGGCAGCCATGATTACACACACATAAGCACACACAAACAACACACAAATCAAACAAAGGCAAATTACCTGCAGCTACAAACAGAATTCCTGCCCCCAGGATGATGTTCCTCTTACTCTTGTAGAAGCGGCTAGCAGCTATGCACACACCACCCATGAGCAGCAGAATAGCACTGAGGATGGGGAAGATGTTCGAGGCCCTGACCACCCCTGCAGAGAGAGAGAGAGGGGGAGGGAGAGAGGGAGAGATGGTGGGAGAGGGAGAGATAGAGAGAAAGATGGCAAGAGAGAAATGGAGGGAGAGGGTGGTGAGAGAAGGAGAGATAGAGAGAAAGATGGCAAGAGAGAGAAATGGAGGGAGAGGGAGAGAGATGGAAAAAGAGATATAGAGAGAAAGATAGAAGGAGAAAGATAGGGGAGAGGGAGAAGGAGGGAAGTAGAGAGAAAGATAGAAGGAGAGAGAGAGAGAGAAGGGGGAGGGAGAGAAAGATTAGAGGGTAAAGATAGAAAAGAGGATGCCCAGGCGTGGAGGATAGCGTCAGGGGAGTCGAGTTGGTGAGATGAAAAATGAGGAAGCCCAGAAGGTTGGGAGAGGAGGGAGAGAGGCACGGTGGCACGCGGAGGTGGGCGCGGAGGAGAGGGGAGAGAAGAGACATGACAAGGCGATCAAGACGGTGAAGGAGAAGTGGCCGAGAGAGAGAAAGACCAAAAGTTGACTGAACGAAGGTTAATGAATAGGTCTTTCGATCCCAACGCGCCCAGCTGAGGAAATTAATTACCATAGAATTATGAGACTGAATAATTAAATCATAACCATCTAGAGATTAAAAAAAGCTTTAGCAGCAGAATACACTAGAGCAAATTAGCATTCCTCTGAGGACCGTTCCTGCCATCTGGGTATGTGTGTGTGTGTGTGTGTGTGTGTGTGTGTGTGTGTGTATTGTATATACAGTACATATGAGTGTATTTGTGGAGGTGGGATATGGGGTGATGGTGGGGTGTGTTTCTGTGTGCATCCTTGTTTGTGTATTCTATGTGTTTGTTTGTGTGTTGTAGCAGAAGAAAACCTGTTCAGAAGAACGCCTTTGAAAGGCAGACTCCATAGACTCTTAGATGTGAGTTATGGGTCAGGTCAGGTGACCACTTACTGTGATCTCACTTCCTTTAAACGGCACAATTAACTCTTTCCTGATGCAGACTGATTCCTACTCTAGACCCTGCATTCATACATGATCATTCACTTACACAATTTCACTAACTCACCAATATATATATATATATATCTATAACCGATATAGACCTAGCCTATGTTCATGTTTCTGCATAATAGTATTAAAGTTAGACTACCTGCTGAGCACATAATTAAATACATATATCACTAACATCTACTCTTCAGAGACATGCCTTATTTTCCACAACATTTCAACATATTTTGGCTTCAAATCCTGCACCACACAGCACTGACAAGATATAAGGCTCTCTTACGCAAAACATATTCGGCTCCATCGTGGTCGAAGTCTGCGTCCTCCGGGAAGTGATTGATCTGAGAGCACACTCCCCTTTTGGATCCTGGGCCAGGGAGAGAGGAGAGGGGAGCTGCTTATTGCGCTTACAATACGTCTGGGGTGAGGGGGAGTGTACGCGCATGTCACACTCTCTCCCATTCACACACAGGCACATAGATTACAGTAACACACACACACACACACACACACACACACACACACACAAAGAGACACAGACACACACACACACACACACACACACACACACAGCAGGGCCCTGGAGACATGCAGGCAGATGGATAGCTACCCACTCTAGTCCCGCGGGTCTACTGCAGACACACAGATGGAGGAATGGACGGACGGACGAACATGACTGGTGTTGACGGATGGAGTGGGGGAGTGATGGAATGATGAAACGGACGGATGAAGAGAGCGACAGATGCAGGGGACAGGAGTCTCCTGTACTGCTCTTCCTAGCTGTGTTCATTTGCTCCCTCTCTCTTTCTCTTTACCTCTCCCCATGGACACTGGTCTGTGAGAGCAAGAGCGAGAGAGAGAGAGAGAGAGGGAGAGGGAGAAAGAGAAAGAGAGAGACAGAGAGAGAGGGGGGGAGAGAAAGAGAGAGAGAGAGAGAGAGAGAGAGAGAGAGAGAGGGATGGGAAGGGACAAGTGGGAGAAGCATCAACTTTGCCCAAAGGAGAAACTGTGCCTGATATTCTGGGCACACCAGCTTTGGCCCGGAATCAACAGCGCTGCTGTGGCCACACACAAGACCACAGTGGAGCCACTGAGTCACTCAGGCCTCCCAGTGCCCCTGTCCACCCACCGTCCACCCACCCACCGCCCGCCCGCCTGCACAGCCCAGCCGCACACCGCTGGCCCCCCATCGCCCACGCCTCTCACGTCCTTCTCCTCCGATTGGGCCACGGCACGCCGGCAGCCGCGCAAGGTGAGCCGTGACATCAATTATGGAGAGCCAAAATGGCCCCCGCTTTCCACTCCACCTGCTCTCCCGCTCGCACGGCGACGGCTGCTGCTGCTGCCGTTGCTGCTGAGAATCCATCTTGGCTCAACACACGCTGGCGACGTCAAGGATTACTTGACCTCTAAACTGTGCCAAGAGTGCACGTCTGCTACGCTCGCACCAGAGCGAGAGAGGAGGAGAGAAAAAAGTGAAGGAGAGAGAGAGAGAGAGAGAGAGAGAGAGAGAGGACGGGAATGAGAGTTGAGGGGAGGAGAGCAGCAGTGCAGTGCTCAAAGGGCAAGCTTATCTCTAATTGAGTGCTTTGTTATTAGGGAGCTTAGGCCTAAGGACAAATTAGCTTTGCACAATGACCAGCAGCAGAGTGTGTTGTGCCAGTTTAGTGTGAAGATAGGGTGCGAGGTACTTAAACATTCCCAGGACAGCTCCTCTAAAGCCCACTTCAGATCGCTAGCGCCGCATCCCTTCACATTCTCATTCTCCGAGCCGTACATGAAGCACGTGACACAACACTGTCACCCTTGACGGGGCTTAGCATGTCATCTGCAGCATCATTTGCAAAAATCGTCTGGCTCCATCATCTCAAAAACATCACACTGCTAGATGATGCTACATTGAAAAAAAATATGGAGACAGAAAACTAGACGTAGTGACTTAACAGAATCGGCCTTTTCAGACAGTCAATGTGTCCTTTTCAGTGCAGGATATTTGCGCTGTAAGTGGTGCGGCCAACTGTCGTTGAAACAGGGAAGGCAGACCAGCTGGCATGTGCTGGAATGCTGTTCGCAGCTTTTGACACTTACAGAGAGATTTCTCTAGATGCGTAACACCAACAGTGATGAACGACACAACACAGAACAAGAGGGCAACACACAACATATAAACAGCAGACATTGAAAAAGGCCACATTCAGTTAATGCTCACAGCAGACACATCACAGGAATGCATAAGATCACATCATCTAAAATATTGTAATATCGGAATAGTTTTAAATGTATTATATACAAGAAAAGTACTGCACATAGGTGCATCCACTGAGATTTCCAACTAGCCTGCTCTTACCTTATAGCGAATGCTTTCAATCTTTATGTGCAGCATACATGTCATTATTTATCATAAGCAGCACTGCTGTGAATACATTGCTATACTTGTGTGTATGTGTGTAATCTAGTCCTGTTATTCCTGATGAAGTGTACCCCAAGTAGAGCCCATGAGGCGTACAGAACCAAACTGGGTTCTAAAGAGCCCATGAGGCCTACAGAACCAAACTGGTTTCTAAAGAGCCCATGAGGCCTACAGAACCAAACTGGGTTCTAAAGAGCCCATGAGGCCTACAGAACCAAACTGGGTTCTAAAGAGCCCATGAGGCGTACAGAACCAAACTGGGTTCTAAAGAGCCCATGAGGCATACATAATTAAACTAGGTTCTACACAGCCCTTGGAGATATATAGAACCAAAGTGGGTCCTAAAGAGCCTGTGAGCTGTACAGAACCAAAGTGGGTCCTAAAGAGCCTGTGAGCTGTACAGAACCAAAGTGGGTCCTAAAGAGCCTGTGAGCTGTACAGAACCAAAGTGGGTCCTAAAGAGCCTGTGAGCTGTACAGAACCAAAGTGGGTCCTAACCCTCCAGGCAGCAGATCCTCCAGAGGCCCGAGTGGGTGAGGGCGCCGGGGTCCTTCTTGTCCTTGTTGTGCGGGTCATCTGCCGACGAGTTGGTTGTGCTGTTGCAGATGGTCGCACGCGAGTACAGCCAGTAGTCCGTGCCGATGGCCACCGTCATCAGGCCGAAGGATGCGAACGCACCCACGATGGTGAGAAGGATCTGGATGCCCTTCTCACACACCATGCCTCCAGAGGAAGAAAGACAACAGTGAGAAAGAGAAATGTCACCTAGCTATTCCCCCAGCGCCTGCGGACACAAAAGGCCCATCGCTTCATGGCTGGGGACGGTTATGACTGTAAAGGCCAGCTAACACAGCAATGTCCTCTCACTCTTCTCACTCTCCTTACCTGACGGCGAGTTTCTGTCCTTCGACTCAATTTTGAAATCTTTTTTTTCCTCGTTAATGAAGAATCGGCTGTCCCTTCAATCCGGGCAGCATCCATCGACTGTCTTCACTCTCTTCCCCCACTCCCTCACACTTTTTCCGTCTCCCACACACAAGTGCACTTCTCTGCCTCTGTGACTTTCCGCCGTGGAGCGACTTTGGCGAAAGCTTGTTCCGTCGCTCTTGACGTCGAGCTTTTAATCTACTTGCTCAGAGTGGTGGACATGGTGGTTCAAGCCGGTGGTTCTGGAAAACAAAAGACACACACAGAGGGGAAAAAAGCAAGAGGTAGTTTTGGGGTTAGTTGTTTGCTGTCCCGTCGGCCTCATGGATTGTCTAGCTAGTTAATTTGAGTGAAAAAGGCAGTGTTGTCTGAATGAAGTAGAAAGGGGGGGAGGGCAGGGCGAAGTCTATGTTGTTGCCATGGTAACATTGACTTCCAAAGTCTGGATCAGCATAGAGCGGTAGAGAGAGTGATGAAATGTGCATGTGTGTGTGTGCATGCGTATGGGAGCGAGGAGGAAGAGAGAGCTAGCATGAAGTGTATTACGTGTAAAAGACCAGTGAATGAGTTAAAACAGGAGAACAGATGAGAGTTGTGTTTCGATAAACCAACGGAATAGGACAGCAAAAAAAGGACAAGTGGCCGCCTGACAGAGAGCCAGAGAGAGGGACAGTGTTGGAGGGGATGGAGGGATGGAGCGAGGGAGAGCAGGGAACAAGAATGATGTATTGAGTCATCCACACTCAGCTCTGCACCAGGGGATTAGAGACACAAACATAAACGGGAGTTTGACTCCGTAGTGTCAGTGGGAATAATATTATGCCTACTAAGACATTTGGACCAAACGAGAGACACAATCACTGGATGTCAGTACTAGAAAGCCCCCTTAACACCACGCTGCTCGCTGGGAACACACAACACCAAACTCAGCAACAATCATGCAGCACGCATAATTTAGCAAACATGATTTAGCAAACATAACGCAGCCTCGGTCTAGTCCCTTAATATTTGATGATGCAATATGGCACCGTGATCAAAATAGGTTATATCCTGTTTGTATTGTCAAGGCCTG
Organism: Sardina pilchardus; assembly: GCF_963854185.1. Taxonomy (NCBI): domain Eukaryota; kingdom Metazoa; phylum Chordata; class Actinopteri; order Clupeiformes; family Clupeidae; genus Sardina; species Sardina pilchardus. The sequence continues at coordinate 31,797,392 of NC_084999.1, forward strand.
AGCATGGATGGATCTGTGGCAGACGGCGCAGAATTTCTCCCCAGACAAACAAACACATCCACCAAAAAACACGCCGTTTCGCAAACACATCAGCAGTTTGTAGAAAGAGTTGAGACACTGAGGCTACCCACTAAATCCTCTAAAACATTTACAAGCATTTAGATTGTTCCACTAAGGCACCGTATGATGTTTAAGCAACAAAAACACAATATTGGTGTGAGTGGCTCGTTTCGGCTTCCTCAGTCAAGTGCACGAGGGTCATTAACAGTAAGCTATAGCAGTAGCAATGTCAATACTTCGTCAATGCTAGCTAGCTGATAACCAACTACACATAAGCACTGCACATAAACCATACGCCAACATTCTGTGCAGTGAAAAATGCACTAGTAGTAGTGGTGCATATGGCTCCCTGATAACCTCCGCTTCCCACGCAAAACAGAACAAGGGCCTATTCTATCTAAAGCAAATCCCCACTGTAGGAGATAGAAGATGTTATCCACACTTCCTATGATCAACACTCCTGCACCAGGCTATCTGGCTGATATTCACTGGGCTGTTGCCCGATACATAAATCATACTTGAAGGAAAATGGGTACTGTCGCCCTAACACTGACAAATACAAGGAGGCTATTTTGCTGAATGCAGCACAGTACATCAAGAGCCAAAGTATTTGGGGCAAGATAAAGGTTTGCTTTGCATATTCGTATAGGGACAACAAGTGACTGTAGGCCAAGCACTGGTGAATTTATAATAATTCTACCATTTGAATACGCAACCTCTCCCTGTTTGTCAAAAGCAAGATGTATTGTTTGACAGTTTTATTTTGTTTTGTCACCTAAAATTGAATATACTTTTTGCTAACTGGACACTTATTCCTGAGGTGACCATAATGTATCACGATGATCATCAAACACACAGACACACACACACACACACACACACAACCTAAACAGTTGCTGCTGATGATTTCTGAACAAGTGTTTGCACACATGCTTACCAACACATTGTGTCACAAGCTGATAATTAGTGCTTCACAGTCATGTGATTAACGCTGCTGTGAAAGCATGCCGGCAGTGAGCCCAGCAACGCGTAATACATTTATTCATATTACCAGGCCTTCCTATGTCCAAAGGCCTCATTGCAGAGACACAGATGGACAAATGGATGGATGGACCTACAGTATCTATGTCCAAAGGCCTCGGTGTAGCGAGAAACCAATTGAACAGCCAAGGCGGCTACTTTCACAAATGTGCATTGCAGTGTTCAATAGCTTTGTGCCATAGTTATTATGACTTGTCACTATGTTAGAATGATGAAGGTCTCTTGGCTTATTATTACTCATTATAAGTGATTTTGTCAAAATATACACCCAGAGTTCAAAATGAACCATTTTATTTTGACAAACTAAAGCCCAGACCCATAAGGACTTAATTCTCAATTATGAGAAACAAATGTGATTGTTATAATTTATGAGTCTAAAATAATTTGTAAATGACTTGATCATGACAAAGTGGGTCTATTATGACTTGGCACTAGGTGCTTCAGAGGAAGCAACAGAGAGTCATCCCTGCATCAGACTCTAGAAAAGAATCCAAATCTTTGCGCAGACAGACTTGCACCTTTTGCCCACTGCAGCATCCATCCCACCAGCTGTGGACCCACCAGGCATTTTAATAATAACAACATAATATTATGATTTCCTGTACAGAACTAAAATAGCATCTTTGTAGATCACACACACACACAACATCAAAAACATCATATAATCTGTTAAAGCTCGTCACGTCTATAAGCACTTTGTAAATCTGAGAGACTGACATTTCATTTTGGTATTATTTAGTATTGATTCGACATCATTCCAAATTAATTATGTCACTTATTGTTTTTTCAATACTAGCTTTCAAATTGGCACAGTATTTTTACCACAAGTTAATTACTGGAATTGAAATCAATAATTACTTAATCATTTGTACTACACTCTTTGATAAAGGGAACGGTTCCAAATCACACCATAAAACAGACAAATCCTATATCTATTTTAGTCTTACTTTCAATTGGGTCAGAATATCTTTTAGCCACAAAATAGAAACCTTAATAAACTGCTGAAGAAAACACCAAGCGCAGGCTTGTTTGACTTTGACAAAATGCCTGTTGGCCCCAGTGATGCTCCTGTCACTTTGCAACTACCACTGCAACACTGGCTGAACGGGCCAACTCCAACATCTCATCTTATGTTAGCAGAAACAGCCCCTCCATACTGTAGTTCTCAGGTCTCAGGTTAAAGTTTAAAAAGGAATACATGACCAGGGGTTTTCACATGAATTCATGGTTTTAATGAACAATTTAGTGATAAGGGCTGAGTGAAGTATGGGCTAATAAGGTCTGAGCTAAAAACAGTAAATAAATAAACAAAAATAAAAAAACCTGCCAATCCACAACTGACATCCAAAGCACAGCACAACAAAGAATGCAATTTCATCCTTAAAGACAAACGACAAAAAACAGATGTGCAAAAAAAAACGTCTGCAAACTGGGAGGGAAATTAGGCATGCTGGCTTGCCCACCTGAGCTCAGTCAGAAGTGCTTTGCATGTGTGTCACCCTGAGCTATGCTCCTTCATTAGACTCGGGAGAACAACGGATAAAAACATCAACATCCACCTTTCTGAGTGGCTGACTCAAAGCTCAGTGAAACGGCGCCTTGCCTGCCGTCATCTTATTCCAGTGTACCGCTACACTTCCTAATGCATTTACTCAGTGCACATACAGTACTGTATGTGCTGAGAGTCCTCCTCACCGTATTCATTTCCACCACAACACAAAGTGAACTGATTAAATACACATCTGATTAGCATTCATTTAAAAGCCCTATCAGGAGCTTCTCCTGTTTATTGGTGTTAGCGCCACCTACAAGGTAAATTCATGGACCACGGTCCCCTCTCACCGATTCAACACAAACAAGGCTTGTTGTAGTTGTCAAATAAATGTCATCCTGATTAGTCTAAGTGCCGCTGTGTAATTAGCGCTGACCAAATGCGAACCCGTCCATTTGTGCCATGAGACACACACACACATACACACACACACACACACACACACACACACACACACACACACATCACATGACTGAGCAGCAGTGTGAGGCTCCAGGAGACGGACGAGGATGTGCAGGAGGGTCCTGGAGGCAGAAGTCACACTGCACCGTCTCGCATTATTACATACCTCAGCACACACAGCCCTAATGGCTGACCAAAATACTACAGACGGAGCACAGCCACCACACCATCAAACTTCAGTCCGGAAACGACCAAGCCTCTCTCTGCCTCAACTCTCTGTCCTGGCACGAGATTAGCTATCTACCTTTCAGAGCTTAGCCGCATTTTGCCATTTGTTTGCAAAACATGGGTGAATTATGTACTGTGATAATAAAAAAAACGAAAAGCAGAGGAAATGTGGAAAAAATACGAAAACCAAATACGAAAACTACATACGAAAACCATTCCAGGAAAATAACCAAATTAATCACCTCAAACGCATTACAAACCAATACCAACACAATAAACCTGGTGTATTTAAAGATGTTGTGAAAATTATGAGCAAAAAGACACTGCAGTAAAGTACTGTAGTAAAGTTTTCCAGCACACCCCCCCCCCCCCCCTGTACTCCAGCCCATCACCTGACATGTGTGTGCTCTCACCAATACAGATCAAATATTCATCCCACATTTATACTTTATAAAACATAGAAGTCCACTCTGTAAGTAAGAAATGTTTGTTGGTAAGAATAAGCCAGGTTTTCCTTACAACCACAGTCAATACTAGGATAGTTCAACTTCAGACAAAGATTGCAGGAGTACCTCTATACTTCTATACTCTTTGGTTCAGAGGATGTACAATTGGTCTAAATACATTGAAAGGCCAAACTGCACTGAAACGGTGCTAAATCAAGCTTTGAAAATGTGCTGCTAGTTTAATAGTCTACTGTTGTATTGTATCCAACACAGTGAATCAGTGTGCAACACATGCCTAATCTCCGAAAGGGAGAGATACACACCTCTACAAGCCATCCCTCTTTGTATCCATCCATCTCTATTCCTCCTATCAGTCCATCCATTTCCATTTTCCCCTTCCTTTCCGCTACTCCTTCTCAATTTGGCGCTGTGGCCGGCCTCTCTCCCGGTGCCCTCGGTCATGATTAGAATAAAGGACCCTCACAGATGCCTTCACGCTCCTGCACCTCTACACCTGTTTGACAGCAGCTCAACCCCCGTGTCAGGCCCCCAGCGTCCACCCCGTCAGGGCACACATGGCCGACTCCCCACTCCCCCCGCTCGTGGCACAGGTGGCATCGGGACGGTATGAATGGGAATGACCGCAACTGTCACCAAAGTGAAACGAGATGAGCATTAATATTCCATAAATATTAATCGTACATATTTTAATACTGTACAGGGGTCACCTGTGAATTTCCGATGAGCTCAATGATTTCTAAGTGGCGCGAGTTAAATATCAAACTGTAATTTGAAAGCTTGTGATAAGGTGGTCGGAGATCTAACCTTGAATGTAAAATGTGAATCTGATTAAAGTTTTTATTGAAGCCTCCAAGCTGAGTCTACAGTACAAGCTCTCAGTCTCGGAGGATGCCTAAACAAGTCTTGGAGTTAATTATTAGATCCTCTCAAGGGCTCTTCATACAACCTTACCTCATGCTTATCCCCCCCCCCCCCCCCCCCCCACCTGGCCAGTCGTGCACTTAGCCTACTTATTCTCCTTATCGTTCCAGTGGCAGCAGCAGAACATGTAAAGTTAAATGACAGCTCCATGACATGAGCGCCCTCTTATCTCCAGTGCACTCTGGGAACTAGTGCAGGTGCCACTGAGTGTCAGAGAGAGAATGCGCTGATCCTTTAGAATAATCTCTATGTGATATAAGCGAGATTCAGACTGAATGCCAAGGTAGTGCAAGTGGTGATATCAAAGTACAGTACAAAAGAGAGAGAGAGAGAGAGAGAGAGAGAGAGAGAAAGGAAAACAAAAGAGGAGTGGGAGTAAGAAATTGATGAAGAAATTGTTGTCTCATTGAATTATGGACATGCCTTAACACACTGCAAATGCAAAACCATGCATCCATCCAGCACAGATACAAGCGCCGGGGCGGCGCAGGATGAGAGACTGCATAGAGCATGGAGTCTCACTGGAGATGATTTTACACCAAAGACAGGTCCTGCTGCACTGCTGCTACGCTTGAGCAATGCTTGTGTGAGTATGTCACCCATCCCTAGTCCTGGGGAGGCTCCCGTAAAGCCAATCAGCAGACATTTCACACAGTGAATGGGCCTGATGAGTAGCATAGAGCCTAATTAACCCCAGTCATGTAAAATTGCCTTTCACTGTGATAGCATTTCAAAATGTCGAATTAATTATCTCGCCGACCATATTTATTAAGAAGATAAGGATCTACGCATCAATGCAGTCATCCAGTGGGGGAACTGGCTCTGGTGATTGCATTCAAAGACCTTACATGTGCTCTGACTAGGTAACACATCAAACCATCAGTTAAGTGGCTGGAGTGAAACGTATCATTTTTGGCTATAGGTTGAG
>NC_084999.1:31812990-31830490 GCF_963854185.1 Sardina pilchardus
TTCTAGCTTACAGTTAATGTGAATCATGGGCTACAACCAGGGTGGGAATTATACCAAGGCCATGAGGCCATGGCCGCCGTTGCCCTACACTTTGGCCTTGATGCCCTGTGAAAAAAAACCCATCATAAGGCCACAGTGGCCTTTATGCCCCTGACTTAGGGTTGCCAACCATTCAGTATAATACGGAATCGTCCCGTATTTGACACGTAAAAGTCTTGTTCCGTATTGAACTGATACGGAACGCTCTTTGCTCTTTGAGTGAAATTAGGTCCGGTGCTTCACCTGATAATTTGCTGCGCAATTGATCACGCAATCGCGAACCGACGGAAAAAGAAAGCAAACGCAACCAAAGTCTGCCATGATTGGGCCTCAACTTAAAGAAGTTTGAGGCTGTGTTAGTGTTTCTCAAAGCCTACAGCGGCTAGCGGGTCTATGTATTTGTGTCGAGATAACCCTGAAATGTAAAACCATCAAATTTTACTCAGTGGCCTTTGTGCCCTATCATGTGGCCTTGGTGCCCCTAAAAAAAAAAGAAGGTGAAGGCCAAATGGCCTTGCCCCTAAAATGATGAAATTCCCACCCTGGCTACAACCAAAGAAAATAATGGAGATGATTTGCACTTTTGGTCACCAGACAAAGGTTGTGGTTGTGTTTCAGCAAAAAAACGTAATTTCTGTCAGAAAACAAGGAGACTAAACATATTCAGCGTGAATAATAACGGAGTCCATGCTCAGTTTGTGTTTTTCAAGCAGTCCAATATGGTAGAATGAATGGGGTAATGTGACATCACGTGAAGTGAGTCAAACAGAAGACAGGCCTGTCTTTAGTATTCCTGTCCCTCTCAAACTAAAAATGGTAGAATTTCAAAAGGTGTCTAATCCGGGCCAATCTGCTCCATCACACTCAGTATAGAAAGTGAAGATCGGAATAGACCCATCTCCTGTGTGTACACATGAAGCTGCTGTCCAGCCCCCCATCTCACCCTGACCCCTGACCCCTGCCCTCTGACCTCTTTGAGGAGGAAGCTGCTGGCGGCGAAGGCAAAGGACCAGCCGTAACGGTATTTGAAGAACATCTCCGGCTCCCGAGGCCTGTTCATCACCTCATCATTTATACTGGAGATGTAGAGCACCAGGCCTACCACCAGACTGAGCCCTGAGAGAGAGATGGAGAGAGATGGAGAGGGAGAGAGAGAGAGAGGGATGGAGGGAGAGAGTGAGGGATGGAGGGATGGGGCAGAGAAAAGCAGAGAGCGACAGAGTAAGCAAGTGAGCTAAGTTCAGTGAGAATACACAAGACACGACAGAAGCATCCTCTACAAAACAACGATAAGAGCACTGACAAATAATTAATCTGAAGCGCGTGTGCTGGTGTGTGTACTTGTGAGGGAGATAAAGAGAGTGTGAGAGCGAGCGGGCGGGCGAGAGAGAGAGAGAGAGAGAGAGAGAGAGAGAGAGAGAGAGAGAGAGAGGGAGGCCCAGCCGAGCGTAAGTGAGAAGTGCAACCAGCGGCTGTGGGCTTCCAGTGGAGAGGCTCTGTGCATGATGGATTCACAGCATCGAGCCGAATGCATAAAGCATGCCTCTGTCAAACAGCAGCACACACTACAGCCGCCCGGGCCCAACCAGCGGCCGTGTCAGACTGGGCTGGGCTCACAGGAGACTGACAGGATGGAGGAAGGATGAAGGAGCTCTTGGTGGAAGAGGGCAAATAAGAAAAGTCTATGTATTAGGATGACAGGTAGAATGTTGGAGGAGAGCGGAAAATAAGTTTGGGAGCCATAACTGTCAGGGAAATAACCAGAATAAAGATGGAGAGAGAGAGAGAGACAGCTGGGTGGGACAAGGTAAAGGGGGTTCCTTGTGTAAACTCACAAGAAGAGATCACTGTAATATTAACTACTACACCATGTCCTAAGGCCTGAGCTCATAGCTGTCAGTGCTAACTGCAATATTAACAAGGGCAGCAGGCAGCCACTCAGTTAGCAAACAGTGATCTTAAACAATAAGGATGTTAGACTAGCAACAGGAGAGGTAGCCGCCAGGAGTTCTGCTTTTTACTGACACCCTCATTTGTTCTGAGCTCACATTCCTCCCAGGTAGAGTAAAGCACAGTAGGATAAGAGCTCATACAGTACATGGGGATAGCAGATTATATGAATCTTCAACCAACCTCATGGCTAGTCCAAAAGCAATCTGGCTAAAGTCAGCATTTAAGCACTTTCACCTATTACATTATTCAAAATGGTGTTATATGAGAAGGGGTACTGCCACCTTGTGGACTGAATGGTGCATTACAGGAAGAGTCATCGCAGATGAGAAGAGTATACAAGAGCCGTGCATTAAGCCTTTCCCTTTCATAACACACAAGGGGGAATACTCCAAGCACGGACTGAAAATGGCTCACTCGTTGCAAATGAAACAGGTAGCATAATTAGAGAAGAAAAAATGCAATCTTGCAACATGAATTCAGAGGTTGAATTAATAGTACACAGAAGAACATTAGATGTTCATAATTAATGTTGCTACAAAACTGGAAATAAGAATCACACTAATACAACATGACATCCATGTTAGACCATGCCAGTAAAAACATCACCATGTGTACTTTATAAACAAATAAAAAATAATGACTGTGTATATCTTATTTCTAAAATAAAATAATCCAAAAAACATTTAGAAAGATTTTTAAAAATGGTATCTGTCATGATCTAATTCCTCCTGACAGCTAAATCCTGTATATTTGAAGAACAATGATTGGCAGGCAAGTGAAATCCTGACAGAGGAGAGGGTTGTGTAATACCTGAGAGGATGAAGAAGATTCCGGAGACGAAGGCTAGAATGGTGCGCTGTGGGCGGATGTGTCCGATGTTGCTAATGACGAAGGCGGTGAAGACGAAGAGGAGGGACACCATGGGGAACGGAGTGGCTGTTCGCACCATCTCTGACAGAGCACAGGGACGCCACATGGTTACACACAGCTTTTGATCTATAGGAGTGCATGTGCGTGTGTGTGTGTGTGTGTGTGTGTGTGTGTGTGTGTGCGCGTGTCTGTACATGCGTGCATTTTTGTGTGTGTGTGTGTGTGTGTTTGTACAAATGCAGCTATTGATCATAGGTTCCATGACAGCAGTTTTAACTGACAAGGAGACTGGTTACACATGAATTGATGTAGGCCTACACCACACACTATACATTTCTGTCCGAGTTTCTCCCTTTTTCTGTTGATCTTACTTTGTATTAAATGCTCACTTCAATACATACAATCATTTTGAACTTGAACACTTTAGAAATGTGAAGGTATAAATAGCCATCACTTAAAAGTGCACAACAGAAACAATTGATTTCAATTTCCATACATCTATAATTCTGAAATAATGTCAATATACGTCATACGTCATATTGTTTTTGCACAATATATAGTATAATGGAAAACAACATACTATAAATAGTATAGCATAAGCATGTTGAACAACATTTGTAGACAGAAGGACAAAATGACCTTCAACACGTACGTGTACTGTATAGAGAACATCAACATAATAAAAAATATGTTAAATGTGTGCATCTTATAGATTAGTAACATTTTACTGGGAAAGTCCGCTCACAGAGATCACCTGCCGAGATTCAAATTCAGTATGTAAAAATACTGTTTTTTATAATAACTACTGAACATCACCTTAACCAAATCCAATCCCTAACCTCACAGAATGTCAGACAGTTTGTTCACACAATCTGTAGATAGTCTGTGGGCGGAAGTACGACCTATAAGCCTAAATGGTCTCTTCCTGTGTTTACATGCCTACAGTACATCAGCACGCTTCATATTCATCAGTGCACTAGTGGCTGAGAGAAACTCATCATTTGGGTTGGGATAGGGTTAGTAACTGTCTGGTAATACAGTCAAAACAGCCAATGAATCCCTGTTTGACGTTTAAAACTAGATGTAGCTGGTTTTGTATTCGCTATCCATGTACTGTAAACAATCTGTGTGCTGATAGGTTCATTTGTACTGATCTCAACAGATCATTGGAATCATACACATCAACTACACATACTTATTCACATGTACTAATGCTTTTTGTACAACTTCGCCAGAAAGTGTCTTTGAATGTCATCAATGTGACAAAGCATTAGAAAGCTCAGGTCCTAGATCACATGTTATTTAAAGAACCATGTCATTAAGGTTTTTAAAATAGTTTGAAATGTCACGATGGGCAAAGTGGATGAGTGCGAAAAGTTCACTTACTCAAAATGTTTGCAGTGTTTTCGGTTGTGATTTCTATTTCCGGCTCATTAAAGTACTCGGCTGCCACACACCTCCCCGTCTCGGCACCTGAGGGAGAAGGGAGGGGGCGTTAATGTTGTCACAGCACCGTAAAGCGTATGCCATAAATAAAGAGCTCCAAAGAAAGCTCCGGAAGCTCCCGGCGCCGCGTCCCCAGAGCGAGGTAAGATTTAGGCGTGCGAGCAGGACACGTGCGTCCCCTCGGCGCCTCCTCACCGGCGATGAAGCAGGTCCTCCAGAGGCCCGAGTGCAGCGCCATCTTGACCTCGATGGTCTGGTTCTGCTGCAGCACGATGCCCTCCTCCATCAGCAGCCAGTAGTCGGTGGAGACGGCCACGCCCACCAGGAGCAGGCCGCACGCCCCGAACACCGAGGAGAGCAGCGTCAGGGCCCGGCTGCTGCACGAGCTCATCTGCGGAGAACAGCAACAACAAGGTCAGCCTCGTCCTCTCCAGCCACTAGGAGACAGCAGTGAGGGCAACCGCCAGGGACGGCGCGCCGGTGAGGTACAAGTCCATGCCTAAGATGCAGTGATGAGCCATGGCAAAGGAGCACCATGGCAATGGCAGACAGGAAGACAAACACTGGCACCGTCCACAACAGAATGTTGTTAATGGCACATCTCAGTTACAGTAATGCTCTCGGTGATGGCTGCACATCAGGGACAAGTCAATGATGCTTGTAAACTCATCAGGAAGTATTCCAGGGAGTGTAGTGATTGTGGTATTGTATCCATCGCTTGGATGAAGAGCTAAATGAACAGGGAGAGGGGGGTGTGTGTATGTATGCGTGTGTGTGTGTGTGTGTGTGTGTGTGCGTGTGTGTGTGTGTGTGTGTGTGCGTGTGCGTGTGCGTGCATGCGTGCTTACGTGCGTGTGTGTGTGTATATATATATGTGTGTGTGTGTATATATGTGTGTGTGTGTGTGTGTGTCTGTGTGCGTGTGTGCGTGCATGCTTGCGTGCGTGCGTATATGTGTGTGTGTGTGTGTGTGTGTGTGTGTGTGTGTGTGTGTGCGCGTGTGCGTGCGTGTGTGTGTGTGTAGAAGAAAGAGAGAGTAAAAGCAGAGTCAGGGGAGTGGTGAAACAGATCTGAGAACAGAGAGAAGAGAGAAGAGAACAAGAGGATAGGACAATGAGGGGAGAGATAAGAGAGAGACAATACAACACCCTGGGACACACTCACACAAGACACGAAGAGACAAACTTAGAGCGGTGTGCACAGGGAGACGAAAGAGCTGTTTGAAGTGTGTGTGTGTGTGTGTGCGTGTGCGTGTGTGTGCGTGTGTGTCTCGTGTGTGTGTGTGGGGGGGGGGCGGGGGGGGCAACTGACTGAGAGTTAGCTCCACCTGCTGGGTCGGTGTCAGCCCAGCCAATCACGTAAAAGGTCAAGGGTCGCCCAGCAAGGATGGAGATGGCCAGTCGAGCAGAAGGTGAGATATCATCAAATGATGTCTGACCATTCAAAGAGCACCAAACTGTTTTGGACACACATATGAGCGTGTGCGCCCACACACACACACACACACACACACACACACACACACACACACTCACATGCACACACACAGGGGAACAGACCGTTCTTTCAAACACATTCTCCTTCAGCAAGTAGTGACTCACACGGAGATCCCAGAACTTAAGTCTGCTTCACAGCACAGGACTCATTTACCCACAACCGGTCTTTCATACACACACACACACACACACACACACACACACACACACACACACACACAGACAGACTACGAACATACACATCACATCACACACGTGTATGAGTGCACATACATAACACGTGCACATCTTCACATACAAAACCCACACAAATGAACATGCACGCACATGACTGCACCCACAAAATGGAGCCACATGCACCTAAGTGCAGACAAGCACACCGGCATGCCTCCCTCAGAACCTGGTCCCCTGTCCACTCTTACAAATCAATACGCGGCTGAAGACTCCTTCTAGTCAGCCTGCAAATGGCAGCCTTGCTGTGGCAGTGCGGGGGGGCTGGAGAATGGCTGGAGGTTAAACAGGCTGAGTTGCTGAGCATGCCAGTTACACAGGTCATGCAGTGTCCTATGGAAGATGGTTATTGTGCAGTGAATTATGAAAGAGATGTACAGTGAACGAAGGCTATTCTGAGTCGAGGCGTAAGGACGGACGGACAGAAATGTAAAAGAACGGAAGGAATGAGATGAGAAAGAGAGAGACAAAGAGAACGAGAGATTCGCAATCATTTTATATTCTTTCTTTATGGGATAATTTTATAACCTTGCCATAAAACCCTGGCCAATGTGCCATGCAATAAGAGCACAGAAGCATATAATTCTCAATTGTAATATAATCCTCTATTTAATAGTGGCGCTGAAACAGTGCTGTTGTTCTCTATGTAATCATTTATACTCTCTTAATTATTATTACAAGACTGAGATACTTCCATTTAATGTGTTTACTACTCAATAAACTACAATGAGCATTTACACGTTCACATCTTCTGGGTCCATCCAGACTGCTGACTGCTCTGTGACTATGGACGGTACGGTGCCATGCCAGGGACACACTGTGCTGCTGGGAGTGTGCTGTGTCCTGTGTCGTGTCCTGACCCTCACACCCGCTATCTAGGTCCACTCATTACAAGTTTTGATCAATTGTTAATTACTCAACTTCACTGCTTGTCTGAGACAGGCCACCATTGGCCGGGTGGAGGAGAGGGCTTTTGCTTTGCGAGAGTTTCAGTTGTGAGGGGGATTTCTGGTCACTGTGTTGTGCCCCTGGTGTTGCTTTCTGTCCAGTCACTGATTCTAATTTGAGGGTTAGAAGGTTGAAATCAATTGTTGCTTAACTAAAATCAGTCTGCCAGTAGGCCATGACAAGATGCCCTCTGTCAGCAGCATGACTCTGAATCAGGAAGGGATGGTCCTGTTTTAAATAATTATACTATATGAAGAAACTGTACCCTCTCTGTGTGTGTCACGGTATGTGTTTTTTTAAGGATGAGTGTATTATGTGTATAATATTTGTTTGTGTGTGTTTGTGTGTATGTGTGTGTGAGAGAGAGAGTGTATGTGAGCGTATGTGTGCATGTGTGTGTGTGTGTGTGTGTGTGTGTGTGTGTGTATGTATGTGTGTGCGTGTGTGTGTGTGTGTGTGGGGTATGCATGTGTATGTGTGTTTGTGACAGAGAGAGTGTGTGTGGGGGTATGCATGTGTGTGTATGCATATCGGTCCGTGTGGGTGTGTGCATGTGTATGTGTGTGTACGCGCTGGTATTTTTTGTCTTGTCTTGTTTTCAGCCTGTCATTTCTTGTCTGTCTCCCAGTGCTGGTGACTCAGATCAGCACCCTAAGCACTCGCACTGCGTGACGCTCACATTTAGCAGGGGAGCAGAGGAGAGGAGGAGAGGAGGAGAGGAAGAGAGGAAAGGAGGAGGGGAGGGGAGGAGGAGGAGGAAAGAACAGAGGAATAGAGAAGAAGAGCAGAGGAAGGGTGAAGAGTCAGAGGAGAGACAGGGAGAGAGGAAGGGAAAGGAGGGCAAGGAGGCACGAGGATGGAAGAAGGGGGGGAACAAAAGAGAGGATAGGAAGGAAAAATGGAACGCAGAAAAACAGCAGGAAGAAGGGATAGAAAGATAGAGAGGAATGACAGAGCAGGAGAGGATAGGAGCAAATGGGAGAGAAAAGGGTGGCACATGGCAGAAATGTTCATCAAATGAACGTCACAGTGGTTAGGGCAAGGTCAGGATCTGTTTGGTTTTGGTGTCTGGACAGCCAGAGCCTGAGCGCCAGCTACTTCTTAGTTAGCACATCGTTACATAACTGACAGACAGCTGAAGAAGACAGCCTCTGCCAAAATGTTGTCAGAAGCCTGGCAGCCAAGTTGGTCTGTGACCTGTCTGCTGCTTCATGCCTGTTCTCACTGGAACCAGCTTCCCTGTGCTGACTGGATGCCTGCAGTGGAAGGCGGTGAATACTACCGATAAAGTCAGAGTTCAGCTGTAATATGTAGTTTTTGTTGTCAAAACTGAGAAGTGCCTTATACAGTAATTGAAAGAATTGATTTAATATCACATTTCTAAACATTTTTGTAAATTAAGTGGTCTGTTTGGGAGCATTCATTTTCTTATAATTGTCCGGCCCCTTTATAACTCAGACTAGTGAACGAAAAACACCTAAAACTTTCCATTTCCCAGAATTGTTCCTATCGTGGAATGTCGATGAAGCTATCTAAAGAGACACTAAAGAGATAAGGCAAAGAGATGATCAGTTAAAAGACATGAGGTTTATGAGGGCCTACATGATGTAGTTGGGAGCTTAAATTACTGATTCCCACAGCTGCTATCAACAAGTACCATTAGTTATGAATGTTCACACAGCACACACGGACTAAACAGCCCCTGCGAGACATCACACTGATGATGTCTTTTGATCAAATTGGTATTGGGATTTTAATTCTTTACAAAGCCTCCGTGCACTAAAATGAGAATCGTAATGTCAAGAGAAAGGTAGAGGATATGAGAGAAAAGATTCAGAAAAAGAAACCAGGTGGATGGGTTTTCAACAGTGAACAGCAACGTGGGGAAAAAAAAGAAATACACCACATGGGCATGGACCATCTTCACTAGACCAGACGCCCTGATGGAGACGAAGTCACACAGGTGTCGGAGCACAGCCAGAGGGCAGTCACAGCACAGCACAGACTCGGGGAGGGGGACAGTCAGAGGCGTGCGTTGACCACAACCGTACAGGGGGACAGGGGGACACCACAGAAGAGTCAACGAGGAGTCTTAAGTGCTCACAGTTGTCTGTTGTTGCATAATGTGAGTGGCAGACTGGAGTGTCACACACACACTCACACACACACCCAGACTCTCCCAGGAGCAGACAAGGCTGCCCACTGATCACAGAGGAGCCCTGGGTGCCTGGAATGCGAGGCTGAGTGAAAAGAAGAAGACAGCTTTTGGAGAATGTGAGATGCAACAGCAGAGAGATCAAAGAGAATGTGAAGGTGGGCATTGTTGAATGCCCCGAATGTAAAAAAAACAAATAAATACACACAAGATATAGCAAGAAGTCAAGTCATAATATCTCTCTAACTGCCTATCTTCTCTGTGTTGCTATGTGTCACTAAAATGCGAACAGAAAGGTCTTCGCAATACATGCACTTAACGACAAGCCAGCGGCATATTCTGAATTTACTGTTATCCTCAACAAGTAATCCAATTACAGCAGCCATTATACCATATCTCCTTTGTCAAGGTGAACGTCAATGAGTATGAATGTGAATGTTTGTGAGTGTATGAATGTTCACCGATAAACAAACTGTCTAGTGACCAACAAACCAGTGTGTTGAAAAGATGTCTATTTCCCTCACAAAACTTGTTAGCGTCTTTCACAAGTCGACCTTGCAACACGAAAAGCCTTGCAGTTTGTACCGTTAAACAGAGTCAGACAGTGAGGAAAGGACCGAAACATAACAGACTGTCATTCAAGACATTAGCGACGAATAACAGACTGGTTTTCATGTCACCATACAACGCGCGCCTGATGCAAAAACAGAGCAGGTCTGGGCGCGCGTGTTGTAGCATCATTAAAACCACAGAGGCATCAGAGGTATCGGTATAAGGCACATCGTTCCTGTTTAAAACATGTTTACACGTTTTCTCTTGTGGAAAAGTTAAGGGAGCTTAACACGATTCTAAAGTAAACAGTATTTAAATGCACGCACCCTGTAAAAGAGTTCCACTCACCCTTTCAGTAGAGCCGACACAATGGACCGCGCGGACAGAGTAGTCGGCGACCACACGCCACGACTGCTTGATAGATTTTGCAGCTCTCTCTCTCTCCCACTGCCTCTCTTTCCCGCTCTCTCTCTCCCTTCCTCTCTCTATCTCTCTCTTCGCCTGTCTCACGTGTGTTCACCCTCACGCCCCCTTCGCTTCTCTGTCCCTCTCTCTCGCTCTGTCTCTTTCGGCACTGCGGATTACTGGTCGACTGTGCTGTCTTTATCACAAGGACATGCAAAATGGAAAGAGAAGAGGAGACCTAGGCTACTCAGATAGAAGGCAAATATTGTGTCCGTCACACATGTAGCGGTGGCAGGTAAGGGCACACCTATAACTGCTGCTGGGGGAAGCGGAGGTGGACTACTTGTAGCTGGTTTCTCAAGTAGACTTTGACAGCGAGGGATAGAGCTGTTCAGGGGCAATACATCACAAAAATCAAAGCAGCAGAGTGAAAATTCAAGGGCCTAATAACTGTAAAAAAAAATGTTGGCAGCCAGGAAAACATATGAAATAGTCAAGAGTATTGTATGTTATTTCAAATATACAATATGTGTTATACTATATGTGGTACTAAGTTGTTAAATGCCTTATACATATGCTTTATCAAAGTGACACGTGCAAGTGTCTGAGTCAAGTAAGAGAGAGAAAGAGAGAGTCAGACAGGCACTGTTACAAGTGTGCAGTTCAGACTGTTGTGACACTGACTATATCCTCCTGACACTGGCACAGTCAACTCAGAGAAGCATGTACTAATAGACAAATGGACATTGCTATGATGTCTATGTTAATCATGCAGCATAGTACTGTACTTCATTTTCATGTTCACTTCTCTATCTTTCTCTCTCTCTCTCCATCTTGCCCCCTCCTCCACTTTCTCTCCTCTCCTGTGATCTCTCCATCCTGTGGCCTATTTTTAGATCCATGGCGGAGAAATCCTATATTTTTAGAAGTGATATCAATAGCACACAGCACACTCTGACCTCAGGGAGAGAAAATGAAAAAAAGAGGTAGAGCGAAGAGGCGGGTCAGGATGTGTCAAAACGAAAGTCCTTTTCATTTCCATTCATGTGACAGGAGAAATGCACTCTACATGTCTGCTTTAATGTGTGTCTTTATTCATTACAAATAACAAACACCACACAGTGTGATTGGTTGGATAGCCATGGATTGTGTGTTGAAACTGAAGTATGGCTCCTTTAGCCTGCACACAAACTCAAATCCATGACAACTGAGGGATGGATACATCTTTAGATGGATGTCATTGAATGTGAATGATCTTGGGACCAAGACAGAGAGAAGGATGCCAAAAGAAAGAAGAGAGGGAGGAGGTGACTTAGAGGAGGGGGGTTGGATCAGATTTTAATACTGTAGGTAGGCTATCTGAGGTTATGTCGTTATATCACCACCATCCAGAGGGACATCGCTCTAGTGGAGGAAGGTGGCAGTAATGGAGATCTTGGGAGATGGGAGGAGGGGGCAAGGAGACAGTACCTGAGCAGCCAAGAGAGTGGCTCTGCTGTTTCAACCACATGGACAGAACAAATGGAGAGGTCAGCAACTTGGAACACACACACACACACAGAGAGAGAGAGAGAGAGGTGGGGATACAGGAGGCTCGTACAGCAAAGCTTAAAAAGAGTCCCAGAAGAAGGAGAACAGGACTGTGAATGGGAGAGGCCCCGGAGGGTGGACACACCATCCAAACACAATAAGCACGACATCCCTTCATTTTGAAATAGAACGGATTCTCTTTATTTTGTTTCAGAAACCCATGGGCCAGACACAAAAGATGACATGACCACACTATAAAGATAAACATTTATCTTATTTGAGTAAACTTCACAGTCTTTCTTTTTTTATCTATCTATATGAGTACTGTATCTATCTATATATGATGTAATTTCAAATAAAATACATTAAACATCTCCACTGTGTAAATGTGGTTCGACTAACTCCAATGTACTTTAATTACATAATTAATAGTTGTGTATTTTTTGATGCTTTGAACTACTGACAAAGGCAAACCATTTCATTATTGGCCATCAGTAGCTATTCAGCTTCACCCTGCATGGGGCATGATCAAACACTAGAGACAAACAAGAACCTGCTCAAGTCAACAGAATTTAATTACTGTAAAAAGCCAGGGGAATATCAATGTGTGTCTGAATTTGAAACATATTAATAACAACCCTGGACCTTCCCATGGGGAACAAGACAAGTGTAAGCATAGAAAGTTTAGACCACAGCAGCTATTTATAGTTCAGGTTCATAGTATCGTAAATGGACTGTGTTCTTGAGTGTTAATAGGATGCTAATTGGCAAGCAGGTAGGTATTTGTTGTCACATCGATTATGAAACAGATACATCCGCCTTGAGTCTTGTAATCATTTTGTCGCCATATCTCTGGACACTTTGCACAACTTCACAGAGCAGGAACTTAGAAATAAGATCACACGAGATCATATTTCTAGAAGTAAAATAGGTTTGTGCTTAGATCAGTCACTGAAGAAGTGAATTTGCACTGAGAGACAGACACTTGAAAAGCATGCCAATAAAAAGTGAAAAAACCAACGACACATTTCACTGCAAACACGCTTCTGCCCTTCATTTCCTAAATTAAGTAAAAGGTCAATTGTAACTTCAGCACTTATATCACCCATAGTGGCTTGGAGATGTTTTTTCTTCCCTCCTCTCCTCTGCAGAACAAAGAGTTCCTGTATCTTTTTACATCCCCTCTGTTCTCCAGTGCGGTGGGAGCATTAATTGAGTTTTCTCCTGACACAGTTAACTTTTGAGGTCACAGCCCAGTGATTGACTCCTACACGGCTTCGCTGGGTAAAAGAGATAGATCCCCAGTTGTCACTGTGAGATTCATGGCTTGCTGTGGCCCACTTTTGCCATTAACCAGTCCACCATTTGCAGCTCAAAGCCTACAATAGTACGGCTCAGTCTCCCACAGTGAAGGGTAGTGGGGAGAGGGTGACATTATGCACACTAGAGATGACTAGAGAGGGAATTTGATTATAAAAACACTGCAAATCAAGTAGATGGTAAAGCAATGGTAAAGCAACGAGTGCATCTGCACATTTGGAATGGAAAAGACTTATACACGATTCAGTCTAGTTATTCTGCCAGTTAGAATGTTATCAAAAGAAAGAAATGAAACAAAACAGTTATTCAAGATCATACAATGTGTTTCATTCATTCTTGAAGACTACGCCATGCTGTGCTTTGTGGACGCATAGACATGCAGTAACAGACATACTCTATGGACACACACACACACACACACACACACACACACACACACACACACACACACATAGACACTCATCCATGTATGTACTGTATATATGTGCACAATAACACACACATTCACACATATAAATGTAAGTATGTGAGTTGCCCAGTTGCTCAGTTGTACTCTGATGGGGCCGGAGCAGCAGAGGCGCACTGCAGACTTCTCCTCAGCTCTGATGTCACTTGGGGTCTCTAGCTGTGTCCCTGACGCTTTGACATCTGCGGGGGTGAGCAGGCTTAAGATGCATGTGGGCGGTGTTATCGCTGTATGCAAAGTCAGCCCTCTCACGGGTCAAGCAGCCTGGGTCACTCCAGGTCAGAACTGAGTCAGATTTTGCAAGTTCTCCTACAGTCTTCTGATATGAGGGTAAAGTTCCAGTAATATAACTGCAATATAACAATGGAATATCATAACCTTTAAAGCCACTGGTTCATGACATCAACACCTTAATAAGGGTTATGGGCCAAGATGCTATGCAAATATCAAATGAATATAGAGGTATAAAGATAATGTAGGTGTAGAGGGATATATTACTATGCTGGCTTTTTATTGAATGCTGATCCATGCTCAACGTCAACACAATATATTACACGGCAGATAGAGCTAAACAAAATGTTTTAGTCCAGGAGAACTCTTTTGAAAGACCAACACTAAGGTGTTGATTTTAGGTTAAATGAAGGGTAATGAAATACTTGTATGTTTTGTATTTAGCACAAATAATTAGCATGTTATATGATGAGTGATGACTTTCATAGTGTTTTAGAAGCTACTTTGATAGAGTGTTGTGGTTACCTTCCGCATGCAACTGTCTGGAAAATGGTATGACTAAAGTAAAAAACAACCCATCTACCCATTTCTTCCTGTCATACTATAGTACAGCACACTGTGGATAGGAGACGAGGTAATTACATTAATTCATCTGTTGAAATTAATGTTTTAGTGTAGCAGTTTGTGTTTGCTTTTACAGTATTGCCGTTATGGCAATATTGCAATCCAGATGGAACAGGTTTTGAAACCGTGTCCTTTTGACCATGATTAAAAATGCTATTATATCTAGCCTTATTTGGTGTTCCTATTACGATCGCTAGATGGCCAGAGGCAGGATGGGTCAGACTGCTGTGAGGGGTGAGGAGGGAAACTCGGGGTTCACGTAAGTGAAGCCCTGGAAGTCTTCCTGATCGATGGCAGCGAGAACATCAGGGTCAGAGGGCGTCAGGGTCGCAGAGGTCGCCGTGAAGAACTTGTCAAAGTTTTCTCCTTTCTTCCCGCCCTGTAGGAGACAGAGAGAGTAGGAGATGGACAGAGTGAGAGAGAGAGACAATCACAGAAAAGAGCACCACCTGTCTGTCTGACATCTCTATCTATCTATCTATCTATCTATTTATTTAGATCTATTTTGTTCTATTGTATTTATTTATCTACATCTAGTATTTCACACTATGGCTCTCAATATTGCATCAGTTCCAAGACCTCTACTGTATGTTTCAACCTATGTCACATAATCTATGTCTATGTCACATAATACATATGTACGCTTACATCTGTACACACACACACACACACACACACACACACACACACACACACAGTATAATGCATGCCTCCAGAGTTGAGACCCAGATCACGGCCGGTGCGGTGTCGTGTCTCCACATGTAGTATGTCAGTGATGTGGCAGTGGCCCTGGCTGCCGTTTGGCTAATGGAATGACCCGTCAGCAGCGGCTGCCACGGGCCGCCCACACGCCACACATATGGGCCGCGGCGTGCCCGCCTAAGTGCCGCATACATCTGCATACGGGATGAGGAGGGGAGGCCCCAGGGGTCACTGGAGCGGGGCCTTGTTTTGACACCGTTGTCTCTCCACTCATGCCCACTGATGCAGACACACAAGCCCCTCTCCTTCACTCCCTCCCTCTCTCACACACACACACACACACACACACATACGTGCACAGCCATCTTGAGCGGAGCTGGAGATGAATAATTCATGGCCGGCACACGAGACACACTGTGGCGAGCGAGATGGTGCAAGGGGCAAGAAAGTGTGAACTGGAATGAGTAGTGGTGAGAGAGAAGTGCTCAACACCCACCGCAGGCCAGCAGCCACACTACAGGGGAGACACATACACATGCACAAGCACACATGAAGGGGCCTGTGTGGGTGTATGTGTGTGTGTGTGTGTGTGTGTGTGTGTACAGTACGTGTGTACGTGTGTATGTGTGTACGTGTGTTTGTGTGTGTGTGTGTGTGTGTGTATAAATGTATAAATGTGAGTGTGTGTGTGTGTGTGTGTGTGTGTGTCATTGTCTGTGTGCGTGTGTATGTGTGTGTGTCATTGTTTGTGTGCGTGTGTGTGTGTGTGTGTGTGTGTGCGTGTGTGTGTGTGTGTCATTGTCTGTGTGTGTGTGTGTGTCATTGTCTGTGTGCGTGTGCGTGTGCGTGTGCGCATGTGTGTACTGACGGTTCGGGGCTTGAATGGCGGCTGGACCTCCAGCCTCTCCAGTCTGTCCCAATCAATCCAGCGGAAGAACGGATGCTCCCGAATCTCCCTCTCCGCGTCCTCCCCCCCACCCAGACGCTTCCCAGGATGCTTAGTCAGGAGCTGGGGGAGAAGAGGGGAGGAGAAGAGAGGAAGAGAGGAGGAGAGGAAGAGGGGAAGAGAGGAGAGGAAGAGGGGAGGAGAGGAGAGGAAGAGGGGAAGCGTGAAAAAGAGAGAGAGCAGAGCTGTCTGAGAACATCAAGGCTTGCCAGAGAGCTGACGGCAACTCAGGCCGGGACTCAGACACTTTGATTGAAGGGACCTCTCACCAATGAGGAGAGCAGGCTCCCAAAGGTCACCTGAGAGACAAAACTCATATGGAGTAGGAGAGCTGATGTCCTATACATATAAAGTCCTCTTTACGTTTATAGTGAAGATACTAGAAATATGTAGAGGTACACTGCAGGAGTTGCATATTACTGTAATCTATTTCTGTATATGTGTCTATCTATAGCCGTGTTCTTGTTTTTGTTTTGTTTTTTTAGTTTTTTTGTTTTGTTTTTGTTTGTGGTTTGAGTGTGCCTGGTGTTTGTGCACTCCAGCGGGGAATACTGATGCTGCAGCTGAGTTGCCCCGGGAGACGAGCTGTGCAGTGCGGAGGCTGATGAGCAGGAAGTAGCTACAGTACCCCTTTACAGATGGACACGGCCTCACGGGACAGACACTTGGGATAGGAAACACTCTGCTCCATGATGGACTGGAACAACTCCTCCTCATCAATACCATCAAAGGGAGGCTGAGCGACAGAGAGAGAGAGAGAGAGACAGAGAGAGAGAGAGAGAGAGAGAGAGAGAGAGAGAGAGAGAGAGAGAGGAGAAAAAGAGAGGTGGGGTGTTTAGTTGGTTAATGAGGAAAGGGAAGCATGCATATAACTTGCTGATCAAGAACTTGAGAACTCTTTAGAACATAGATTGCTATAGGAATGGTAATTATGAGCTGAATGGGGGAGGTTACCTGTCCAGCCAGCATCTCATACATCAGCACTCCATAGGACCACCAGTCCACAGCCTTATCATAGGGCTGATACGCCACAATCTGACAAAGACAAGCAGCGAACACATATCGAGTGAGTGTAAGAGAGAAGCATCGGAACAAAACAACATTGAGAGATCAACCTCCTCATACAACAGTGCTGCACTCTCTGTGTGTGTGTGTGTGTGTGTGTGTGTGTGTGTGTGTGTGTGTGTGTCTGTGTGTCTGTGTGTGTGTGTGTGTGTGTGTGTGTGTGTGTGTGTGTGTGTGTGTGTGTGTGTGTGTGTGTGTGTGTCTGTGTGTGTGTGTGTGTGTCTGTGTGTGTCTGTGTGTGTCTGTGTGTGTCTGTGTGTGTGTCTGTGTGTGTGTGTGTGTCTGTATCCAGTGAACAGGGAAGGGCAATGACGAGGTAGAAAGAACGATTAATTTCCTTGCCTCCAGGGAAATATATTGTATCTCTCTCAAAATGACAGGAACAAGAGGATCAATGGATATTTTACATAATACAATCAATGGCAGTGAGTTTAATTGCTGCCTTAATAATATCGTGCTGACGCATGCTGCAGTCATGATTGTAAACGGAGATCCAAACATGCATACACACACACACACAC
>NC_084999.1:31835490-31837990 GCF_963854185.1 Sardina pilchardus
GGGAGAGGAAGGCCTAGCGGAGCACCGGACAAATGTAGCGAGACGCACGGGTGAGTGCACATCTTGTGAGGTTATACAGTTTATACGGGGAGCATGAACTCATTAACTAGCAGTCCAACACACTGAGCTACACACGCACACACACATACACACACATACACACACAGTCTGAGCTGCACACACACACACACACACACACACTGAGCTGCACACACAGGCACACAGACACATGCACACACAAACACACACACACACACACACACACTGAGCTGCACACACATGCACACACACATACACATACACACACAGACACAGACACAAATCAAAGAGACACAATCTAGTCTTTTCACAGATGAGTGACTACGGAGTTCTTTGTTTGATGTTGTGGTCAGCTAACTATAGACTTGTTCATTCTGTCTTCCTTCTCCAGTTGTCTTGTCTTCTTTCGCTCCCCCACCGCTCTCTCTCTCTCTCCCTCTCTCTCTCCCTCTCGGTCTCTCTCTCTCATGTGGCTCTCTCATCTCTTCAACAACCTTCTCTAATCCCTCTTTTTCTTGACAAATCTCTCCTTAAAAGACATTTTCTTCCCTTTCTGCTTTTTTTCTGTTTTCCCTCGGTCTCCTTTTTATCCCAAATCTCCTTCCTCTTTAATCTCATCCCTCGCTCCCTCTTGTCGTTTACTGTATGCTAGCGGGCCCCGAGGTTTGCACTGTCTGCTGAGCATCACCCACTGGCTTACATAATAGGCAACCGCAATGACTTTATTCCCTTTATTAGTCGCCCCATTCTCTCCACTATAGTGACTCTGCCCTCCCGTCCTCCATACAAGCAGCCACTGGCTTCTCATGCTATTCAGGATCAACACAGCCAACTTCCTGAACCTAAAAAGACAGACACATACGGAGAAATACAGGACAAACACACACACACACACACACACACACACAAATGTATATATGCACTCATGCACTGCACGCGTGCACGCACACACACACAGACACACAAACACACACACACACAGAGACACATATCCACACATCCACATACAAAAATATCCACACATACGTGACTGCTGAAATAACCTTGGATGACTGGTAAGGAACAGTAAATAATTCATTTATACACTTGCCAAAACCTGCTCTGTCAATAATGGTAATGATTTGTGCAGAGCAGAAACGATCATCGGCTTTCCTGAAGGACACCTGCCGGTGCTCATTCAAAGCAGGCGGTGAGGGAGACTTCAAACGGCTCGAGTCAATACGCATACTTACAGGCTCCTTTTTAATTGCTTGAAAGCAATACATTGTTTGTGTTTTCTAAACAGCCAACAAAAACATCCAGCGTCGACTGCACTGAGACGGCTATTACTGCCTCGCAAGAAAATCGTTTGTTCAAAAAAAAACAACCCGTTACAGCAAATGTGCAGTGAAATGAGAACGAGATTAAAAGAGAGAAGGAGAAAGAAAGCGAGTGATAGGAAATGAGAGAGGGAGAGAGAAAGCGAGGGATGGAGAAGGAAAGAGAGGGCGAGAGAAGGCGAGCGCTGGAAAAGGTGGCCACTGATGTTCTGCTGATTGGAAAAGCAAGGCTGCTGCAGACGTGCCCGGGCACTCCATCACAGCCCTGCGGCTGGGGCCAGCTGGATTCTTTATTTATTATGTTTGTTTTGGAATATCATTTAAGAGTCAAACATCTCTCAGTAAACATCTCTCCACCTCATAACTGTGTCTTTCTGGGCTGTGGCCAGCCAGGCTGTTTGGAAGCGCTGATGGGTCTGTTGTAGTGCACTCCACGTCATTTTTGCTTCACCCTCTTTTCACTTCATTGTCAATCTCAGTATCGACTTGAACTTTGTGTGAAAAATGAATTTGAACTGTGAAGGGGGCTCACACTTTCTCACCAGTGTCAACATTATTTTGCCAACGCGTGCATCATTTCCTAGACCATTCTTACGAAAATAAAACTGTTTTTCCCCCCTCTCTCTCTTTCTCTCTCTCCTCTGTCATCTGCCACGGCAGGCTCACGGTATAATGACATGTCTTACTGAGTCCCAAATCCACAGAGATACCACACAGGGAACGAAGTGAGAGCTCCCTCCCTATCTGCTCGTGCCTCTGCAGCAGGTGCGCCAGACACCTCTCCTAATCTCCCCGGCGCAGACGCCAGCGCGCTGGCAGGAGGCGCCCGCGCTAATCTGGTTAAGCTCTCGACGGTGCGGGTTACCTTTCCGAAGCTGCCCTTCCCCAGCACCATGAGGAAGTTGAAGTCCTGCATGGAGATGCCAGGCTTGCCCACCACCACGGGCAGCGCTACCGGCGGGCACGGGGCCACGCACGGGACCACGCACGGGACCACGCACGGGGCGACGGGCACGACGGCCGGGGAGGGGAGGGGCACGGGGACGGGGGGCGGCGTGACCATGGGCACCGGTACCGGGACGGGCGAGAGGACGGGCCCGACGCTCGGAGAGGGGAGACCAGGAGGCGCGTCGGGAGAAGGC
>NC_084999.1:31842990-31912990 GCF_963854185.1 Sardina pilchardus
CATGGCTACTAGCCTGCTGTGAGGGAGTTCATGGCACCTTCAACACCTGACCTGAAATGTGCTACACATGGAGGTCATGAGACCGTGCGATGTATTGAGCTAGACAGAATATGTGTTGGAATGTGTGAACTGACAAAACAAACACCTCAGTCTCCCTGTGTGAGATGCCTTTGGCCATTTCTAACCTCTGTGGTGGAAAAAAAATATACATGTGAAATTGCATCTGAATTGAATATTTACCTTGACATTGAAATCCCTGCTTTCCAATGCCCCTGAAAAAGAAACAACATTCTATGAATAGGAAATCAATGCAACAAGCTGCTTTGTGTTCAGGGGGAAAAAGACAGACAAGTTCCAAAGGCTCCAGCAGAGAGCACTATGTAAGAACAAAAGACTCTTTAAAAGGCTCTTTGTCAAACAACTCCACTTAGTGGCCATTTGCTGAAATTGCAATTTAGCCTTTCCACCAGCAAGGCTAATCAGATGCTCTAATTAACCAATTTTTATGTAGCTGGCCTCCCGGAGTGTGTGTGCTATATCCTCCCCAAATGTAAATAACATAGGGGAATATCATAGCACAGCCAGGAATAGAGCTCAGCGAGATCAAACAACCACGAGAGCTACTGTGGATTCAGCAAGGTGAACCCCTCCTCCCTTCCTCTGTCTTTAGTTTAATGGGCCATAGAGACAACGCTCTGTGAGATGTCCTCAAAACTAACCGGGGGCTTTTGGCACCACTACACAGGGCCATTTGCGCTGCCATATGTGCATGTGTGCATTCGGCACAAAGCAAGGTCAGTGTCCCAATACAGACTGGAGGCGGACTAGTGCGGCTGTCCCCAGCCTGACAATGGGGAACCATTCAATTTACTTGATGAGTGTACAACACATTAGCGCGATGCGCTTACAAGCCCTTATTTGTACACAAGACAAAGCCATATGTTTTTTTTACTGGTGCCTTTCAGTGGTTATCAGATTGGAGTGGAGGAAATGCCATGGCAACCCAGGGAAGTGGATGAGCCACTGGTGCGTGTTCCGCCAGCGTTACTGCACAGTTACTGCAGAGCAACCATTTCCCCTCATGTGACCTTACCCGTCACAGTTAGAAGACTATAGATTGACAGCCTCGACTCCAAACCCCATGTGGTTGGAGCATATGGGAGTAAGGCTAGGAAAAGAGGGGAAAAAAACACTACAAATGTGAGCTGAGAAAGGCCTTGTAAGCTCAGCAACCAAGCATAAAATTAATCATTACATCATTAAAGTTCATTATTTGACAGTTAGCGAGGGATGACAGAAAGCCTGCAGACAGCGCAGTTGGTGTGTGAGACCCATCTCATGTTTGATCAGTCAAGTGATGTTATGCTTAAAGTGACATGACTATTTAATCTGTACAAGGGCAGACACATGCAGATCCACATCCTGATAGGGGGCTATGCTCTCTCTTTTTGATCAGCTGCCTCCTGTCTGACTTGTGTACGTATTCATGAGTGAGTTAGATGGGATAAAATTATCTTCTTACTGATGAGAAAATACAACTTTGATGATGATTTAATAATCAGCCTTTAATCTAATTTAATAATCAGGCTGCTTAGCTATGGGGCAAATGCATTTTAAATGCTGGTCTGGTCTCCACCAGGCCTGGTTGAACACAAAGGTGTATCTTCAAGATAAGGCTTCGGGATTCTATGGAAAAAAGTGGCATGAGGTAAGTATGAATCATTTCTATGAACAAAGCTTTTTGCACAGTTCCACAAAAAGCTACTTCAGAGGAATGTCTACCTTTTATGTAAGGATTTACCACATCCAACAAGTTTCCGTCAAGGGATCTTTATCAGGGGAAACTACGTGTTGATGTAGAGTTCTGTCTGGAATATTTCCATTCTAAATAGCAAATAGCCTAGCAAAGTGAAATGTGGGGTGTGTATACTGTATGTGCAGCGTTGCCTTGGATACAAAGTGTCCACAGTGGTTTGTGGGTCCAGCAAATGGGCAGTAGGTGCAGTGACCTGAAGTGTTGGGTCTGCATGGGGATTTACCAGATGAAGTCAGTACAGTGGCTGCAGAAGGTGGGCTGCTTGAAGAAGCGGGCTGTGAACTGATGGTCCTTCACCTCCACGATCCTCTTGTGCTTCAGGGCCCCCTTCCTCTGGAAGACTGGGACCCGCGGTGGAGGGGAGAGGGGAGAGGGCAGTGGGGACGGAGTGGGGGACGGGGTGGACAGGGCCAGGGGAGACAGGGAGGGAGAGGGAGAGACCGGGGTGGACATGCTGCCTCTACATGCACACAAGAGAAAAAACGAGGTAGAGACGGAGATTGGGGAGACAGAGGGGAGAGGGGAGAGGAGAATCGGGGGCATGTGGACGCATGGTGGACACACGTAAAGTTGAGAGAGACGAGGAAATAGTAGAGGGAGGAGAGAAATGAGGAGGAGAGAAATGAGGGAAAGATAACAATTAACGAGGAGACCAAGAGGGACCAGTGTTGGACAGACGGAGAGCCCAAAAAAGAAGCATGGAAATGTCGAGAAGTATGGAGAGAGAGATAAAAAGAGAGACAAAAAGAGAGAGAAGAAGAGGAAGAAGAAGAAGAAGATAGAGGTTAATACACACATGGCCGTGTGCACCTCCGCAGAGACTCGGAGGCACGTAGCGATTAGTGGAACTCCTGCCCTACTTCATACACAGCCACCAGTCTCCCCGTCGCCATGTCAACCAGCATCTTCCCCTCTCCCCCCCTCTACCCCAGCATCCCTCCAGCCCTGCCTCCATTTACATCAAACACGCCATCTACCCCCATTAAGACCTCACCTCTGACTTTAGCATCGTTAGCGGTCTTATACTGTACACATGCGCTCAGACGCTACACACACGCTCATTAAAAGTCCTGTAAAGTAAATGATACTCTAGTAAATCGGCTTTATTTTGCTGTCTGGGATCCAAGTTATGCCATTCAGAGGGGAAGCGATTCAAGAGGACCCTAAAAATAAGTGACATAAATGACACAATTAAAAAGATGAGACATAAAATATCCCCTCGTCACACGCGCACTCACGCACACCCCTGAGAACAGGGCCATGTCAAGAGCCAGCCGGAACAAACGCTCCGGAGATAAGAGGAGATGCAAATAGGCCACCAATCCAAAATGCCAGAATGTACAAATAAGATCAGATAACAGTGGGAGAAAAGTTTACTGAAGGCAGTGGAGGAGCAGAGAGGCAGAAAGGAGGAGAGAGAGAGAAAAAGAAAGAGAAAGAGAAAAAGAGAGAGAGAGACAGTACCTGTACTTATGGCTGCTTTGCTGACAGACTTGATCAAAGACTGGGGTTCTCCACTTCCTCTCTCCCCCTCTCTCTATCTGTCTATCCTTTTGAAAGTCAGTCTGCTATCTTTTCTGCACCAGTCCTTGATTGAAGAAGAAAACAAGAAGGAGGGAAAGACAAGGCAAACTGTGGAAGAAGAGGAAGAGCCCAGAAGAGAGGAATAAAGAATCAAAAAAGTGTCAACCCCAAAAGAGCAGGGAGACTAAACAAGCAAAGGATCGAGATTGACGCTTTCCAGGAACGAAAGAAGACAGAGGAGGAGAGGAGTGCTGTATATCCCTTTGCCCAATAGAGAGCGAAGTAGGGGAGAGACAGAGGTGATATTCTCTTTCCAAGATTGATTCTGTTTTTACCAACAGAAAGGAGGGATGAGATAAAGAGAGAGAGGGAGAGAGAGAGAGAGAGAGAGAGAGAGAGAGAGAGAGAGAGGGTGAGAGAGAGCGAGATTGAAGGAGGGAGGGGATGGAAAGAAATAGGCAGCAATTCATTTTGAAATCTGGGTTACCTCCCTCTAGAGAGTGAAGGAGGGAGGGACTGATGAAGGGAAGAGGAAGGGGGACATGGAGAGATATTGCCACTTGCCATCAATATGGACAAAGTCAACCAGCACAGTCATTGGAGGAGATGATAGCACAGCCAAGTGGACTCGGAGATGGACAGGCACACTGTGAGCGTGTCCAAAGCATCTTTTCAAGAGTACCTCCACTTGAAAGGCAAGGGAGCAACAGATGGCTGCTTGCGTACCCACATCACAGAGTGCGTTTGCAGCCGGGCTGAGCGGCTACAGCGGCCAACAGATGGCAGGACAGTCGGATGTTAGCGTGAGGGGGGGAAAAAGAGCACGGGAGCAGGTGATGCCAGCCACCATGTCAGTTTCATGGAAGATGTAAAACAGGCTCTTATGCCGAAGCGGTCATTACCGAAACTGTGTAGGAGTCGCAATCCAGGTCAATGTGCGCGTGCGTGTGTGTGTGTGTGTGTGTGTGTGTGTGTGTGTATGCGTGAAGCACAGACACCACAGAGACAACGGCTGCCCAGAATATACCAGAGAAGGGGGGCGGGGTGAGCGGAGGGTAATAACATAGTATTTATTGGCGGTGAGAAAGGACATGACAGGACATAATACTGACACTAATACGGAGGACTGAGATAAAGGAGGGAGGAAGTGAGAGAGAGAGAGAAGGGCAGAAAGAGAGAGAGAGAGAAGGGAGGATGGCAGAAGAAGAGCAGGGAGGGAACAGAGAGAGCAAAGGGCTGAAGGTCTAATTAATGAAAATGTAGGTTATTAGTCTCCTGATGAAGACACTGAGAGAAAATTAATTAACAATTATAATTAGCAAGATTGTTAGAGAGCAAATGGTGTCACTCAGTGTATGTGTGTGTGTGTGTGTGTGTGTGTGTTTTGTATACTCTGCTGGGCAGAAGTCAATTAGTATATATCTTTGTTTTCAGGCAGCATGATTCTGTTTTGAGCCAATCCATGAGAAAGGCCTTTTCTGCCGTCGTCACATGGCATTAGATTGTGGGAGAGAACATGCTGTTTCTCTAATCCCACAGACAAAAATGCAGCGCTAATTTCCTCGGCAAGGGCTCAAAAATCAGCCATGCCACTTGTTATCTGCTAAGAAGTACAGCATTCTACCACCAGCGCTTATCACACCAAGACCTGATGCGCATTCGTATCAGATTGGAATATTTGCCGGCATTATCCCATCATACACAGTAGATTAAGTTCACTTCCCACTCTAAACACAGGACACAAAGGCATCAACG
This sequence comes from Sardina pilchardus, assembly GCF_963854185.1. Lineage (NCBI taxonomy): Eukaryota > Metazoa > Chordata > Actinopteri > Clupeiformes > Clupeidae > Sardina > Sardina pilchardus. The sequence goes on from NC_084999.1 coordinate 31,848,086, forward strand.
CCTAAAATGGTGTAACATTGTGTGAGAAATAAACAATGGCAGCCTTGAGTGGTGTGTGTGTGTGTGTGTGTGTGTGTGTGTGTGTGTGTGTGTGTGTGTGTGTTAAAAATAAAATGTGAGCATTTGCATTACAGGGTTAGTGGGCATTGATGAAGGCGTTAATCAGCAGCGCGATGGGGCCCCCCAACCCCTCAGTCCCCCCCAAATCCTCCATTCAGCTGCTCTCAGCAAGGCTGCAGGCTAATTTAGGGGGATGGGGATGGAGGGATGGGGGGGGTTTACCCCCCACCACGAGCAGCAATCAGTTCAAGACGGACTTGATGGAGGAGGGACATTCTAGATGGAGAGAGGGAAATGATTTTCTCCAGGAAAAGACTGAAAAAAAAGAAAAGAAATCAGTTTTGAGTGGGAAGTCAGTTGACAGGCCAGAAGAGCCGTTTAAAAAACACTAGAAATGGAAATTATTGTGAATTTGTCTGCATCGGTTGTTTTGAAGAGCCTACATAAAGTCATAACAAATGTCATTTAACAATGCGTTCTCACAGAGAATTTCACTGGGCTATCTCTGCATACTTTACAATGTTAGTCCACAGGTCATAAAAATGAGCGATGGAGAGTTCTCCAGAAATACATTACACACATAAACCATGGATGCTCACATTCATGTGAAGGTGGTCGTAGGAAGGGAAAAAAAATGATTTGTCGATTTGATTAAAAGGTAGAGCACAGGAAAATCGAAGAGGAATTGGAGAACGGTGAGATTTCTGGAGCTCAAAAAGCCATTCTTTTCAGCCGCAGCGGAGTCTAAAAGCCATGTATTTACACACATTACTGCCACACAGGCCTCTGTGTTTGGCCTCCTTCATTAGCGGGGATTCTCTGCCATTTCTGAGCATTACACCGGGAGCATGCTGAGGACAGAAGCTGATATCTTTTGTATGCTGGATTTGGCAATTTCTCACTTCAGCTGGAACTCCCCTTGCTATCTGCTGTGAGAGGGAGAACGGCGCATACTCTCGCAAAATCGATTCCTGAAACTTTAACGCCTGCCGGTGAGGTCTGAGACATCAAGGAATTGACTTGATGTGTTACAGAACAATACACACAGAGACACAAGCACACACTCACTCACACACACACAAAGAGAGAGAGAGAGAGAGAGAGAGAGAGAGAGAGAGAGAGAGAGAGGGATACATAGTTTACCTCTTCTGTGAAATTTCTGTGCACAGAACAAATGAATTAGCGGCACACACTTTGATTTCCTATAGCCTGCTGCTCAGGCTGGCTCCTGCTCCTGTCTGACTCAGTGCTGAGCGTTTGCATTAGGCACTCCCTGCATCAATAGTGCAGGCGGCGCGCTCTATTCCTGGAGCCCCAGAGCTGGGGCTGACTGACTGACAGTGCACCCATTCAATCACCAGCTGCTCCAGGCTCCCACACCCTGGTGAATAGACTCCTTGGCCAATCAATTCCTCTAATAAGTCAATGTAGTGTTGAGGAGTGACAAAAAAGCACGCATGTGCACACACACACACATACACACGCGCACACACACACATGCCAGCTCATGGTACTTCCTGCTCCCATGGCGCCCAGCTACAGCGCAGCTCTGCTGACTGACGGGAGGCAGGACTAGAGGAGGAAATCACACTCACTCTTCTACAACCTCCATCTCAACATGACATCCAGTCTTACCCAGGCGCACCCACACAGGCTAGCAATAGCATGGCGCCGATGGACCCTGGCGCAAGCCTATCAGGTCCAGGCCCAGGTGGACAAAGCTTTAGGAGGGGTCCCTTGAGGTTAGCTCCACTCTGTATGGAAAATAGGCAGGATTTAATTCTGTTATCACCAGGCCACCACTACAATTACATTTGGAAGGCCACATTCCCACAGATAACAGAATTAGACGGATGAATTATCACAGTGTGGGTCCTGCCCCTGCCCCAGTGTGTAACCAACGCTGAGGTATTCTCAAGTCCAGGAGCTGTCGGCCTGAAGATCTGCCCCTGCCTATGGCACCAGTTGCCCCTCACCTGTGAGATGTCCAAGGCATTAAGCAGACCGGGGCAGGTGGTGAAGAGCCAGGGCTCAGACATGCTGGCTCTGTTCAGCGGGACAATAAAGTCAGCATCCGGTCAGCGGGCCACTCGGAAATGCCTTCCAGGCAAAGGTGAATTGACGTTCCTCCATCAAGACGGCTGAAAAAAACCCAGACAGCTTCTCAGAAACCTTTTGCTGGTAATTGCACTTGGCAGCGACCACTCCTGGTGCGCCATGGTGTAGCTGGTTAACCCTCGCGTTCCAGGATTCTCGGATGAGGTTGGGTATTACAAGGCCGCTCAATTTCAGGGTGATTAGCAGAATGAAGTCTGAGCGCAGCATGAGTGGGAGTCCAAGCTGGACATCAGCCATTTTCCTATTATCCCCCACAGTGGTTTAATGAATTGAACATTTTTAGCTGTGATAGAATCTTTGCTCTTTAGTGTGTGCCGGGAAAGGGCGAGAACGGCAATTATATTAACCTATTACCAAGCCTAATGACATCATAAATGTTTTGTGTGATTTTTGTTGGTTTCTGGGAAAGCAAAATGAAATGGAAATGGAATGGTAAGAATGCGGCGACACCAGAAGTTGCTTTCTCCTCTGCAATTGGAATGGTAATAATTGCGTTGGTGTCTCATCCCCTAAACCAATTATGTTGGCTGCAAACATCAATCTCCGCTAACAGGTTTTCATTTCGATTTAATCAATAGTGTCTTAATGCATTTAAGCTAACACCATTGTGTTGTACTGAGCTAGAAAAATTGAGTGAAGGGAACCATCTTACACTGTAGATGTAAATCCAAGCTGGTCAGACGGAGGCTTTGGTTTGACATCAAGACAGATAACCTTAGCCAATGGGGCAAAATGCTTTTGAACCAGTAAATGAAATAAAAATAACACTTGCACATTCGCATAATCACATCAAGTGTTACAGTAGGTTTTGCCATGAAGGAAAAAAAGAATCCCCAGCAACAAATTGATATAAATGCTAATGTCAATAATGATGTGAGAAGCACATTATAGCATTTGAAGGCGGAGTGCATTCAGTGTCTCTCGATAATTTGTCATTCGGTGCTGATTTGGTCTACGTTAAAAATGAAAGCTGACAGGATTTGCTGTGTGGATGAAAAGATGAAACGATGTCGAGGTGCTTTCTTTCTCTCTGTTTCGCGCTCTCTCTCTCCCCCTTTTCTACCCATTGAGAGATCAAGACGATGCGCTCCTGGTGCCGCGGCGTTCGGCACGGATGATGAAAGAGAGAACAGCGAGGCCGCCTTTATCACGTGCGAGGGAGAATGGAGAGGTATTAAAACACACACGCACACACACACAGACACACACACACACGAACGCGCGCGCATGGCAGCAGGGGAGATACGTTAGTAGTGTGAGCGTACGACGCAGTGAGGGGGATAAGAGCTGGATCAATCTCTGTGCTGCTTGGCATACCCGTGGCGCAATACATCCTCAGACCCACCGCACTGCATCCCACGCGGCTTTGCACAGACATGAACATCAATGGCAAAGGGCTCAGTGGTGATCAATGCCTGTTTGAGAGAGATCTACTGCATCCTAGGTTATGCTGGCCTGGGCTATTGTGAGGCCGCATGCTTCGATGAGGATATACTTCAAAGTCTGGAGGGCTACACGAACTAGCCATTTGATAACCTCCAGGAACGAAAGTGAGTGTGCCGTTGCAATCTCTTCTGTCCAGAGAAGGCTCTGACACGTGCTTTCTGTCTGACAAACTGATGCAAGATTGTCATTTTCTTTGTTTGAGAGTAAGTTAGATCTTCTTTCATGATGACAGTGTCAGTAACCACTTGTGCAATTATAGTCAATAGTTGTTTTTAAATGAGTGATAGTATGGGGCTAATAGAGATATCAGGACTGGGTTGAATTCAGTTCCTATAGAAACCTTGGCCACAAGGAGTAGAGAGATTTTGCTTTGAAGGGAGTTGTTGGGTGAGGGTCAGCACTGATCTTGCAAGATCAAAGCTTTCATCTGCCATTCACAGACATGCACACGCCAGGGTTCGCATACACAAACACATACACACATACACACACACACAAACACACAGACAGGCATACAAACACACACACACACCACACACACACACACACACACACACTGACACTACACAGATGGACGGACAGAGATAGCAAGAGCGGGGACAGGAAAAATGGAAAATCCAGGAATGCAATACAATTCTAAAGTTTGTAAGGTGCTGTAATGTCCTTACACATCCAACACCAAGAGTGTAGGTGGCAGTATCGCTCCCACTGTAGAGTAGGTCCATGAACCCAGACACCCAGAGAGAGGGAGAGAGAGAACAGAGACAGAGAAGAGAGATGAGGCAGATTCACAAAGACACAGAGACACAGTCAGTGGTTAATTAAAGAGAATCATTTTTTATGAAGCAATTCTCAGGAAGTAAGTGCAGCACTGACCCCCCCGAACCCGCCCCAGACAATGATGTCATAAGCAACAGAACTCTGATGGGGGTATATGGAACAGTCTGGACTGTACAGCTCAAAGGCCTTGCACGTCTGCAGCTACCCACTACTGCTAGTTACACAATCCCACTCCTGTGCCATCTGGCAGCACTGCGGAGGCATGCTGTAGTCGAGCGGCTCGCTCGCACCGACACTTGATTAAAGAGAAAAACCCAAAACAAAGTCTGCCCGTGGAAATAAAGGAGTGTGCTGTTTGGTTTCTTCACATCCTCTCTCTCCCTCTCTCTCTCCCCCCCCCCCCCCTCTCTCTCAGAATTATTAAAACAGTCACCTCGGAGAAATTAAAAAGCACTATTACAAATCACGAGCCTTGGGTGGTGATGAATCGGAGGACGGAGATCTGTTAATGATCTGGCAAGCTGTTCCGTCTGGCACCCCCTGGTTCCTTGAAAATGATTTCAAGGTGAAGAAAAAGAGAGATCACCTCTGAGGACCCTGTTTGGACACTGGAGGCCGGCGGCCACAGGCCTTGCCAGGTCAGAGACAGATCCCACACACACACATGGCGTCTGAAGCAGTACAGTATACAGTATACACACACTGAATGTACATTCGGGTTCTGTATTTTTTTTTTCTCACAGAGCAAAGTCAGAGCTCACAGATCATAAACTCTCATTTAGCAAACAAACGGCACAGCATATTCCCATAAAGTTAAAAAAAGAAGAAGAAAAAAAAACAATTAAAAAAAATACCATGGCAGTAGCATACAGCGCATTTTATGTTTTGCAGAAACAATGAGGTGAACAACGTAGGACTAAAACACTTGCAACCTTTGTAGACAGCCCTGTTCCTGGTGGCCGTGGAGATTTTAGGTTGTCACTCACTCTCCACAACAATCTCTAGTTGTCAGAGCCCTTATCAACAACCAGGCTTCAGTGACGATGGTCACCATTTTTTTTTGCCCAGTGTGTGCAGCACCTAGTCCCCACTACCCCCACCCCCTACACCCCCCCTCTCCAGCGCTCCAAGTAGAGGCGAGATGGAGGTGAAGCGCTGCGGGATTAGAGGCTGCGCGGGAGGAGGACCGCCTGGCCGAGGCATAACCCACGCACGGCTGTACGCGCTCCTGCACTGGAGATATTACACAGCAGCACTGCAGCTCTGATGGAAGAGCAGCCCAGGGAGGGGAAAAAGCTGCATACCCGAGCAGATAGAGAGAGAGAGCGCCTCGGAACGAGGGAGGGAGAGGGAGAGGAGGAGGGGGGAGGAGAGAGAGAGAGAGAGAGAGAGAGAGCAAGCAAAAGGTCTTAAGAGCGCTATTGCAGGGGAAGAAGCCCCACCTGTCTTATGTACCAGTGTGAACGTTCACAGCTTTCTCCACTGCACACAGAAGCAAACACACACACACACACACACACATATACACACACATAAATAAATACACATACATACAGTACACGCACACACTCATGCACGCAGACATGCACTCAAGGGACATACGCACTACAACATCCAAAGAAGAACACATATATGCCATTACATTCAAGGTCATATGCAGTACTTAAGACAAAAGCTGCTATGGGACCTGTTTCCATTTGTCCCTGTCTATCGCCTTTTTTCTCTCTCTCCCTCTCTCCATCTCCATCGCTCTCTCTCTCTCTCTCTCTCTCTCTCATGCACAAACACTTACAGCTCACAAACTCATCTTCAATACAAACACAATTTTGTATCAAATCAACTTGCTTCTACTGAGAGAAACATTAACATGCAAACCACTGTCTAATATACTCCAGTGCAAGGCGGCACGGTACAGAGAGTGCACCAGAATCAATGCATGCACACACGCACCAGGCAAAGTCCATCTGTCCGTCCCGGGCCTGAACGCAATACTACATAATGCATGGTTTCATTTCGGAGCCAAATATTGACTTACGATGGCTTAGCAGTTGCAATATATATCAGGGCTACAAATCAAGAGGAATAACGCTACCTCACTCCGACGGGTCCACACAGAGAGCTAAGGACATACAGTACACATACAGTTTGGGGGGGTTATGTGTTGCTTCCTCTTCCACATAGCACAATAGAAAACACCTCTTTCTGTGCCACTCATGTGCATAAACATATGCTACATTGTACAGAGTCAACCATCATGCACTTGTCCTGTCCTGCACAGGTCACCATAGTAAAGCCTATAGTCTGGGAGCCTACAGAGTACGGTACAGCCCAGATACCTGCTACAGTGACATGGTCATCAAAACACACACTGCAGTCACATTATTCTTTATAGGTACATTGTTAATTAACTGATCATCTTCAATAATCAATCAAAAGGAGCAAGAACACAGTATCTACTGGTCTCTGTTTTTTGCTAGGTGAGAGACATATATAAGGAACGACACTCAAATCAAACAAAGCATGGTTCAAAGTGAGAAAATGATACTTCTATCAAATGCTAAGTTAGGCTCAAAGCAATCAGGAAATGCAACGTATGTGTAAAAAAGCACATAAGCAAATTGATTTGACATACAAGGTCCTTGAAATATAAGCCAGATACATGTAGGTAGAGATGGAGGGAGGGTGAAAAATGACCTAATAAAATTTTGATGATTAAAATAATTGCAAATGTTAGGTAGTATTCCAGTTGGGGTGATGGATATGTGTATGTAGTAGGTACAGGTGAGGGATGGGGGGGATGGAAAGAGTAGACTTCTTCTCATCTTTTTTTCACAGGCACTAATGTCTTCACAGTCATATAGGAGGAATTGGAATTCAAAAATGACTTCAGTGTCTAGAATTGCTACAAAGCTAAAACATTTAAAACTAGTTATCTAACACTTCCTCCAAATATACCAAACTTAACTCATTTATATATATATATACCTGTATGTATATATATGTATATATTTATTTGTACATATACATCTTTTGTATAGATAAATGATAGAATTTAAATGATAATTGAATACAATGGTCAATAAAATATCTAAATCACAGTATAACATGGTACATTCTCAAAAAACATAGTAGATATATACTTATATATTTTTATAATATCTTTTCTTTCAGCAAAAATTAAGCTACAAGGTTTGGAAAGTTAATCCTGTACATGCAGTCACAGAATTCAAAGTTAGTGCCCTCTCTCAACTCAACATCACGTCAATGACAGATCAAGTTTGAACTCAGTACCCTCCACTCTCTCACTCTCTCTCTCTCTCTCTCTCTCTCTCTCTCTCTCTCTCTCACTCACTCGGAGGCCCTCCGTCATTCCGGAGGGCCATTTTCCTGCTGACGCCGCCCAAGTTAGCCCAGCACATTACGGAGTGACAGCCCACAAGGCTCTCAGCAACCGCCACAATTTAATTACGTAGCCCACACTTCAATACCTGAGCATGTAGATCGTTCACACATGCAGTGATTTCTGGGGGGTTATCTGAGGGGGGTGTGGGGGGCAGGGGGGGGGGGGGGGGGTGTAGGTAGGGGGTAGGGAGCGATCGATCTTGTTAAAACAATAAGACAGTGTTTCCAAAAAAAATGAGCCCCAAAATAATGGCCTTGCCAAAGCAACAGATGCAGAGAGGAGACGACAGCTCTGTTTAAAAGCGCTGTTCAGAGTCAAAGGCTGTCTAAGTCCTTGATCTGTGGCAATGTGTGACCATAGCACACACTATCCTTCACATTGCGAGATTGATCCTAACGTCCTATAATAAATAACAGCATCCAAAATGCTACAAAGTCTAAAAGTAGTTCTACTTTTTGCTACATCATGTCAAAGCTACATTCAACTACGAAAAGGGGGAAGTTGGCTGTGACTGACGTTCAGCAGGCCATGTGGAATGACACACAGAGGTTTATCAGTTTTAATTCACTGACAGTTTTACTGCATATGGTGGTGCAACTACTATGGTGCCCTCTACAAAAATATGTACTAGAAACCCCATTAGTTTGAACAATAAAAGGTAACCACTAGCATGTCGCCTTTTGAAATGGCATCTAACCAATTCAAAGAAATGATCACAGCCCTAATCTGCATGTGTCTGTGTTCTGTGACAGCTGTAAAGTGGTTGTGTGAGTGTGTGTGTGTGTGTGTGTGTGTGTGTGTGTGTGTGTGTGTGTGTGTGTGTGTGTGTGTGTGTGTGTGTGTGTGTGTGTGTGTGTGTGCGTATGTGTGTGTGTGTGTGTGTGTGTGTGTGCGCGCGCGTGCATGTGTGCAAGTGTGTTTGAGTGCATGTGTGTGTGTGTGTCAGGGCATGTAAACATGTTAGTATGCACAGCACGTCCATAAGGGTTTTATGAGTAGAGGAGTGGAGTGATGTCCTTGTGGCACTAAATGATAACATAATGATGCCTGCCTTAAGAACTGCCAGGACCTTTTGTGCTTCATAAAATGCGTCTCCGTTGCATAGGAGAGAGTGTCTGCCAAATAATAGATCAACACTGTTCATAAAAAAATCATATACACCCAAAATGGGGCCAGAAAACACTATTAGTCTATATATCTGAAAGTAAAGATGTCTCCCTCAAGGCAATGTAATGACAATTAGACTTAAAAGAGAGATTCAACCATTCTGATGGGTTTTAACCTATTTTAATATTATGCAGCCATCTAGTGCAAATTAGAAATATTGCAGCCAATTGCCCATTTAGTAATAGGTAATGATGTATTGCTTGCACATGAAATACTGTGGCCCCAGATGTCGAAGTAAATGATGGGAAACTGGCATAATGGTTTAAAAGCTTGAGTAAAAACAACAGAAAAAAACTGGCACCCGTGTTGAACGCTCTCCCCATCTAACATCAGTCACAGTCAATTTGCCCCGCTGTTAAAATACTGACACAGTGAATGCAATATATAGATAGATAGAATAAAAAAACAAGGAGCTGGGGAGAACAGGAGTAAGAAACCAAATGAACACTGAAAAAAACTGCTACATGATTTCTTTTTTGTTGTTCTTATTGTTTTTTTTTTTTTTTCTTTCAATGCCTGTCTCTTTAGAATGCAGTGATGTCTGTGTTTGATGTCACTGTGACATGGAGGCATCCTTTTTGCAGTTTGGGAGGGGGGGTGAGAAGCTCCGTTGAGGTGAGTGAAATGTCTCCTTATGAAATCTACACGAGTCTACAGAAAAAGAGCCCGTTAGCTGTTGGCGTTGTGCAGTCAAAGGTCATTGTTCGAGAGGACATCGCTTTCCGTTGTGGCCTTTGGGGGAAAAGGGGTGAATGGTTGCAAACAGGAAGTGAGGTTACTGGCTTGTTCGAAAAAATTGGATAACATACGCTGTGTTGGTTGGCTCTCTATTGAAAGTGGTGGATGTCATGTAGAGGATGCCGTTCTCTGGACCAGCACAGGATCAGAGGTCAGTGATGTTGCGTAATGACAGCCCTCTTTAGTTCAGAGCACAGGTGGACCGGGAGTGGACCAGCGCAGATGGCACCCACCAGTCTGTTCCCACTGTCTGTCAGGAGGAGTGCCCAGCGTCGCATGTCAGTGATCACAGATGTTTGGCTTGTTTGCGTATGAGGGTGCTCGTGCGTGAGTGTGTTTGTGTCTCTGTGTGTGTGTGTGTGTGTGTAAACATGACATCACTACTCACGGGCTCCGGAACCCACGGGTTCTAGCCACTGTTCTCGCTGGAGGAGAGGAGGACGGAGGATGACATCGTGATGCTCAGTTCCGACCGGACGTGCAGGATGGCGGGGCTCCCCCAGGAGGAGCCGGACGCCGAGGAGCCGGACCCCATCCCCGCCCCCACCCCGGCCCCATCGCTGTGGTAGCGCTCGTCCTCCAGGCGCGTGTGGATGTGCGTGACGCTCCAGCAGCGGCGCACCACCGAGCGCACGCACACGCGCAGCCGCCCCGGAGCCGGCCCGGCCCCGGCCCCCCCTCGCTCGCTCCCCCCCTGTCATACCTCGCTCTCCAGGCTGGAGAAGTGTGCGGAGCCGCGGCGCGAGCACAGGCTCTTGGCTTTGAGCGGGAGGTGCGGCGAGTAGAAGCGCCGGGGCTGGGGCACCGAGCGCAGTCTCTGGTACTGGAGCTTGGCACTGGCCGAGGCCTGGGCCGACGAGCCGCCCGGCCCCGGAGAGAGCACCGCCGGCGGGGAGACGGACGCGGAGGACGGGGGCGGCGGGATGGGCATGGGCAGGGAGGCGCTGCCGCTGGGGGAGAGCAGGGGCTGGGGCGGCGAGGGCGACGGCTGCGAGGCCAGGTCCGCCCCGAGCTGGGCCTGCTGTGTGCTAAGGTTGGACTGGCTGCTGGATTTGGGCGCGTCTGGCTTGGGGGGTAAGGGCTTGGGCCGCGTGCTCCCGCTGAAGCTGTGGCAGTGGGGCAGCAGCTCCTCCTGGCTGTGCGAGGGCGCGCTGCCACGCTTGGAGCGCAGGCGGCCGTGCGGGTGCGGCCCGCACTGGGCACAGGCGCCGCCGTCGTCCAGCTCCCGGTCGCGGTCCCTGGCGCGGGCCTTGCCCCTGCCGCGGGCCCTCTTCTCGCCCTTCATGGGCAGCTTGTCCACCGACCAGTAGCGCCGGGGGGGCGGGAGGGCCGCGGGGGGAGGAGGCCACTGAGCACCGAGACCTCCGCTGCCCCCGCCGGCCCCCCAGCCCACCCCTGCGCCGGCCCCCCAGAAGTCCCCGCTCACGCCCCACCCCTCCGAGCGGCCCAGGATGGAGTCGTCCCGGCTGTTGACGCTGCCGCCCTTCTCCCGGGCCGGGTACGTGCCGAAGAACCAGCCCCCTCCCCCGATGCCGCTGGCGGGCGCCGCCCCGCCGCCCTCCCAGTACCTCTCGAAGCGGCCGAACTCGCCGGACGATCCCTCGTCGGAGTAGCTCTCCTCCGCCCTCACCCTGTCCCTCTCGGACTCGGACACCGCGCCGCGCCCCGTGCCCCGCACCCTCCCCTCCACTCTCCGCCTGGCCCTCTCCCTGTGCACCTCCTCCTCCTCGTCCTCCTCCTCGTCGTCCTCCTCATCCTCCATCTCCTCTTCCTCCTCCTCCGAGTCCCACTCGTGGAAGGAGAGGCCCTCCCTAGTGTGCGGCCGGCCCCGCTCGTAGTGCATGAGCAGCGGCCGGCGCTCCCCCGCCCGCCCCTCGGACTCGCGCTCCACGCCGCTGCTCCGCCGGCGCTTGGCCGAGGGGAAAAGCGTGTGGAGGGACGAGGGCGGCGACGGGGCGGCCGGATCTGCGCCGGACGCTCCTCCTCCGCCCCCGCCGCTCACCCAGAACTTGACGGAGGAGGGCAGCTTGTTGAGGTTGGCGTAGCGCTTGCTAGAGGAGCGCGGACGCGAGTGCGACTGCGAGTGCGTCTGCGAGTGCGACTGCAAGCTCTTGCTTCTCCTCCTCTCTCGGCTCCTTCCTCCGCTTTCATCCCCTCGCTCGCCTCCCTCCTCCTCTCCTCCCTCTCGCCTCCCCCCGCGCTCCCTCTCTCCCTCCCAGGCCGCCTCGCGACTCTTCTCCCCGAACGTGCTGCGGTACTGCGTGGAGAAGGAGGAGTACTCCCCCTCTCTCTCTCCGTCGCCCTCTCCCTCTCTCTCCACCTCTGCGTCTCCCTCCTCGGGCTCCGAGCGCTTGCTGGCGATGGATTTCTTCCTCCGCTTGGTCTTCATGGCTTTCTTCTTCTTCTTCTTCACCTTGCGCCGTTTCCGCTCCCGCTCTCGCTCGCGCTCCCGCTCCTCCCGCTTTTTCCTCTTCTTGTTCTTTTTCTTCTTCTTCTTCTTCTCCCGCTCTTTCTCGCGGTCTTTCCTGCGCTTCTTGTCGCGCCGGCGGTCGGAGGTGTCGCCGCTGCGGTCGCGCTCTCTCTCGCCCCAGCCCGCCCACCACTCCTGCAGCTGTGTCAGCTGGCTGCCGCCCCTCTCGCGCTCCCTCTCTCTCTCCCTCTCGCGCTCCCTCTCTCCCTTGGGCGGGCGAGGCTTGCGCGGGGGTATGGGGGGCGGCGGCGGCCCGTGGGTGAGCGAGCGCGGCGACAGGAGCGAGCGCTCCCGGTCCCTCTTGGTGGTGTGTCCCTGCAGCAGGCTGGACTCCTCGGTCAGCTCGTCCAGATCCTCCTCCTCCTCGTCCTCGACGTCGCGGTCCCGGGTGCTGGGCGACGACGTGGTGGAGGTGGAGGACGGGGAGGTGGAGCGCGAGGAGGAGGCCGAGGTGGTGGAGGAGGTGCTGGAGGTGGAGGTGGTGGAGGAGGTGGAGGTGTACGGGAGCGAGGGCGAGGGCGACGGAGGCGTGTACGTAGGGGACAGTGGAACAGGCACGGGGATTGGGAGAGGGGGCGAGGGCCGACCCCGCCTGCCCCCCGGCTCCCGCGCCCCGTCCCGGCTCCCGCCCCGACGGCCCAGCGGCAGGATGTTCTCGTACAGGGGGCCCCCCGGCTCTTTGGGCTTCTTGGGCCGCCGCTTCCTCCAGAAGGATGAGGGGAGAGGGGGAGAGGGGTGCGGCAGTGGAGGGTTAGGGGCCAGCGGGCCGAGGGTCTGGACCTTGCCAGGCAGCCGGGGGGTCCCCAAAGGCTTCACCCCCTTCCCCTGACCCCCTCCGCCGACACCCACCACCACCTTCTTCCCCACCCCGTGGTCCATGCCCTTCTCCTGGTAGTAGGCCACCGTGGCCGGTGGTGGCTGGGGGTGACCCCTGGGGATTGTTTTGGGGGTCTGGGAGCCTGTCTGCTGCTCCACACAGGGCCCCAGTCCCTCCGGGTCAATGGGTCCGTAATAGCGCTTATATCCGTCCAGCCCGGCTCCCGCCGCCCCTGCGCCCCCTCCTGGAGGTCCAGTCCACGCTGTGGGCAAGGGCACCTTCTGGGGGTAAGGCGGCATCTCGGTCATGGCCGCCCTCACCCCCAGGGGCGCGGGAGCGGTCGCTGTTTTGGGCAGCCTCCAGCGGTCCACCACGGCCAGCCTGCGGTCAGGCCGCGGCAGGAAGGTGGAGCAAGGCAGTGGGGCGCCCATGAGGGGAGGGTTGGAGGGGCCCAAGCCCGCCCCGCCGTGCACCCCAGTGGGAGGGGAGCCGGGCAGGGGGGTCTTGTACGACGGAGGGGGCCCCTGTGGTGGCTGAGGAGGGGCCTGCTGCTGCTGCTGCTGCTGCTGCTGGGCCAGGCTGATGGCCGGATTGGCCACCGCTGCAGGGATGATGTGGGAGGGAGGCTGGGCCTGGACCACCGAGGCGTGGTGATGGGAGGGGACGGTGACTTTGGACACGCTCTGCACCGTCTCGTCCACAAAGCTGCAGCAGCTGTACATGCCCTGCAGCACAGAGACACAGGGAGAGGAGGGGAAGGAGGGCTGAAAACACAGCTACAACAGACACAGATAAAGATCTACTGGCTCAGCTGCATTTTTGTTCCTGCGGCAAATAAATAATTCCCACCTATCGATTCCAGGCTTGGCAAAGATTTCCTTAGCAAAGGATTAAAATTTCATTTGGTGGGATTAGGATACGAGAAGTCTCGCTCCGTACCGTAAAGCAGCCATCACGCGCCTCAGCGCCTTTCTTCATGTAGCTCCACAGCTCTCTCTGTGCAATCAATACCATAATACGCATTCCCACCCACCCCCAACCTCCATCATCTCCACCACCTCCACCCACCGCTCTCTCTCTCTCTCTCTCTCTCTCTCTCTCTCTCTCTCTCTCTCTCTCTCTCTCTCTCTCTCTCGCTCTCTCTCACCCTGCTGAAGGCCAGGAGGAAGTCCAGCTTGCCAGATTGACCCATGTCGCTCATGCAGTGGCGCAGCTTCCAGTAGACCAGGTGCTCCCAGGCGAACACCAGCAGACTCAGGCCCATGGCCACCAGCAGCATGTAGAAGACGCCCGCCATGTTGTCGATGTCCAGCTTGGAGCTCATCACCTCGATCTTGTCGTTGTGGCAGATGCCCGAGAGCCAGAGGCGCTCCAGCATCTCAATCTCATCTGGCCCACAGGGAAAGAAGGGGGAGAGAGAGAGAGAGAGAGAGGGGGGGGAGAAATATGAGTGCATGATTAGGGGGGAGTCGGCGGGGCAGCACTGGGCGCTGGAGAGCAGCTGGAGAGATGACAGACTGGCCAGAGGACAGGTGTGAGATACGGTGTTATCATGGAGCCAGCCTGCTTTATTGGGTGGTGCAAAAATAACACTGATGCCGCGGCTGCACTGGAGAATGGCAAGGTAAGGGATAGCAGCGAGGATAAATGGTCCACACACACATAGACACACACACACATGCAAGGTGGTAAGGGGGAGTGTAAAGGCTAGTGTGGTTATCGAGCTGGGGGATCAGAAGGCAAGAGATGGCCGATTGGTTAAGACCCGATGGCAGAGAGAAGTAAAAGACAATAAAGGCTTAAAGGGGTTATTCATTAAAATGCCTTAGTGTGCCCTTTCAAAGGGGTTATTCATTAAAACGCCTCGCTGTGCCCTGTTTGTTTGCCATCGCAGAGTACTTAAGATATTAAAGGTTGGCGGGTCAAACGTCTCCAAGGAGGGACAGTGCATCTGTCACCGTGGGTTAGACGAGGTGACGAGATATGAGTCACGGGGGTGGGGATCACACCAGCTAATCATACCAGGGCACAGAGGGCAAACTTTATTAGCAGTAAAGGTGAAGGGAAGCCTGTTTGTCTAACCTCCTGAAGGATTGGGAGGGGGAAGATCAAGCTGCGCCTCCAAACCGGCGCGCGGGGCGAGGCGAGGAGAGGAGAGGAGAGGAGAGGTGCGAGGGCCGCGGGCTAGAGGAGACCCGCCTCTGCATTACAATCTCCTCATATCCTACCTGGGAGAGATGGAATGGTGCAGGGGAGACGAGTGGAGCAAAAGGACCGGGAGGGAACGAGATTCACTTTTCCCCCCCCCCCTCCCTCCCTGCTCTCGCTGTTGGGCGAATTGCGCTGAAGGGAATGAGGGAGCAGGAGAGAGGAGAGTGGGAGAGGGGGAATCATATAAAAAAGCTAAAATGGAAGAAGAGAGAGAGGCTGAGATTGTCTCATTATGACAAACAGCAGGGCCTCCCCTCTTCAGCGTGCAGAGAGGAGAGGAGAGGAGAGGAGAGGAGAGGGAGGTCTCCAGAGGAGAGGGGATCGGTAGGAGAGTGCTAGCGATAACCATACAGAGGGAGAGAGAGGGAGAGTGAAAAGTGATAAAGAGGAGATAAGAGAGGGAAAGAACGGGTAGTAAAACTGTTCTAGAAGGTGTGTGTGTGTGTGAGAGAGAGAGAGGGGATTGTTGGTCTGAGTGTGAGAGAGTTTGTGTGTTTGTGCTTGTGCTGGTGAGAGAGAAAGAGGAGCGGTGTGTAAACACAGAATGCACCAGAGCCCACCTTGGAGAGAGTGAATAGAAATAAATTTGGGAGGTGAGGAGGAGCGATGGAATAAGAAACAGCGTCCGAGCAGAGGGAGAAACTAAAACAGGGCAAGAGGAAGGGGAGATCATAATCATTTAATTGTAGGAGAAGGTGGTCAGCCTCTTGATGGTGTGTGTACGTGTTTGCTCGTATGTGGGGATTGTGTGTGTGTGTGTGTGTGTGTGTGTGTGTGTGTGTGTGTGCTGCCTATGTGTGTCCATGTGGTGTGTGTTTTGTGTGAAGAAGATTGTGTGTGCATGTGCAGGGTCTACACTTGTGGTTGGGGTAGGTACTGTAGGAGATGTGCTTGCTGGACCCTGGAGAATCTCGACATCGTATTCTTGATCTACAGAGCAGCAAACAAGCCCACCCTTGTCAAACATGTTCTGCTGGCTCATTTGCATGACAATTCATGACTACACGGGCCTTGTATACACAGCGTCTGAATGAGATACATTACAGGGGTTTGTCCTTGATGAATTAAATGAGTGAATCCCATTACGAGAGCACACAGATCGTCAGTTTACAGAAAAAGTCAGCTCAACGACCGTTTCATCAATAGCAACAAAACACTCCGCTGCAAATGTCATTTACTAGCGGCTGACATAAATGCTCCGAGATAAAAATATCTCTGCTGCCGGTAGCGTCTCCATCAATCGGAGAGCCTCTGCCAAGCTTTGCACTAACGCAGTACATTTGGTCAATTTCAAACCAAATAGATGCCATCTATCCATAATGCGGTCTAGCCAAATAGATGCTGTCTGCCCATATATGGTGCATACACCTCCCATGTCTACATTGCCGTTATGTCACAGAGATAGCAGCTGTGTGCTGATGTGTACACCAGCGAGGCTCCAATTTGTGTGTTGATCCTGCGCCATTCCCGTGATAATGAATCTCCTGTAATTTTCAATCAGCATCTTGCTGGCAGTCTTTCCCGTCTCTGCCACATAAACCACTCTGCCCTGCTGATGTGGCAGCGTCGCGCCAGCCCCAATCCTCCCTCCCGCCCGCTGCCTCGTCCCGCCAATTAGAATGACAAAAAGGATTTCGTCCATTTCATTCGGTCGGCGTCCGCCACCCCAGCCGCGCCGTTCTCTCAGCCTGGCGTGGCGTGCCCTCTCATGCCGTGGCCGCACTTTTGGCTCTTTTCGGGGAAAAAGCTGCTGGCATTCGATATTGCTGGCAGCATGACGTGGACAGTTCACGGCCGGGTCAGAGCGGCTACGCCGGGCCCGGAGACGACGCGCTTTCTAGGTAATGCTCAACATTTGTAATCCCTCCGGCTAATAGTGCGCCATTAGCATCGGCCGCTAAATAGAAAAGCCCAGTGCGTTCGGAGGGGATTTAAAGGTAACGCAAGGACAGAATAAACACAAACGTTTCTGTTCGTTTCCCATGTAAAGCCGCTGTCCCGTGCCGTGTTGTTTAACGAGGGTGTTAGTGAATCGGACCTGGCACCAAATTGGTGCGGCGACTGGCTGAGTGGCTCGAGAGGAACCTGGCAGCTGTGCGGGGGGCTTTGTCTCACTCGCCATGACCAAAGAGGATTTAAAACGCACGCCCAAACAGAGCGGCCAGTCGAGACAATACACTCTGCATACGCGCGTGTGTGTGTGTGTGTATGTGTGTGTGTGTATGTGTATTTGTATGTGTGTGTGTGTGTGTGTGTGAGTGTGTGTGGCGAGCTGTGCAAATGACAATTAAAGCGGGCGCTGTCGGACGGTCGGCCACAGCTGCACCCAATCAGCTGTGCTCCAACGCGGCACATCTCCACCGGTGGAGTCCAGCTCTGGGCGTGAGGGACAGGAGGGACGGGAGGGACGGGGCTACGCCAGGCCGCGCCAAGCATGGAAACGCTGGCAATTACCACATCGGGTTCACCCGCGTGTGCCCATTCGTGACCGCCATTTGTTTCCCCAAGAAAACAAACAGACATATGTCTACAAAGGAGAAGCCGGCGAACGAGGCTTCTGTGAGCTCTTCCAATGCTCATCTCCAAGCGCCACTGCCACCCCCATCCCCATCTCTCTCTCTCTCTCTCTCTCTCTCACACACACACACACACACACACACACACCCCTCACACACACTTATTAGCACCTGTTTTTCATTTCTTTCTTTGCACTCACACTTCAGCAGCTCGTTCTCACTCTCGTTCACACTGACCCTTTCTCACCCTCGCACCCCCCTTCCTCTTTTCCCCAGTTAATCTACGATAACTACGGCGCCACCAGCCGACATGGTGTGACCATCCTGTCCAACAAAGCGACCTTGAAGTCAAGCTTTTCTTGCAGCGATCAGATAGAGGGGAGCGACAGACACAGACACAGACACAGGCACAGACACAGACACAGACACAGACACAGACACAGGCACAGACACAGACACAGACACAGACACAGACACAGACACAGACACAGACACAGTGCGCTCCTCACAATGAAGAAGAGAAGACAAGGCAAGTCGAGAGAGAACAAGACATCAATACACACAATGAGACAGAGGGAACCCAAGACAGGAACAAGAACATTTAGAGATTGAGAGTGAGACATGGCCGTTAAAATGGAAAGAGAGAGAGAGAGGGAGAGACAGAAAAAGAGAGAGAGGAAGAGAAAGAGAGAGAGGGAGAGACAAAGAGAGGGAGAGAGACGGGAACATTTTACATTTCAGCCTCAGGCTCCTGTCTTGTTAAACTCAGCGTTCCATCTTTTTTCCGTGACTTTGGCCCCCCCGTCTCCTCTCTCTCTATCCATTGCTGATCTCTGCAACCCGGCCCCATCCCTCCTCCCTTCTTCCCCCCATCCCTCCCTCCCTCCCTCCGTCCTCCCTCCCTCACTCCGGCCCCTGTCAGAGCCCTCACCGTCTCCCACCAGCTGCAGCAGGGCCAGGTCCAGCGGGCGTTTCCAGCGGGAGTTCTTGATGAGGGCGATGCCGTAGCCCGTGGTGGCGAACACCTTCCCCGACCCGATGGTCATCACCTTGCAGCCCTCGTCCTTCCGGGCCATGTAGTTGAGCACGGCCGCGTCGTAGATGAACGCGTCCAGCTTCCTGCGAGGGGGGGGACGGGGGGGTTAAGCAGGGGACGGTCAGCGCAGATCGAGGAGGAGCAGAGGAGTGCGCAACACAACAGAGTACATGAGGAGAATTGGATTTAAATGGAGCCACACATGCTCACTTACAGCAAGGACACAGGGGGTACCATCCAGCCACACACAGACACACACACACACACACACACGCACACACTCTAATTCTCTCTCTCACACACACACACACACACACACACACACACACACACACACACATTCTCATACACACACACACACTCATTCTCTCTCACACACACACTCTCATACACACACACACTCTCATTCTCACACACATACTGTACACACACACACTCATTCTCTCTTTCACACACACACACACACACACACTCATATTCACACACACACATACACACACACAGCGGAATAGTGAGGGTGAGGAAATGGGGATGAGGATTAAAAGTTTAATGGTATGCACTGCGAGGGAAGCTAGGCACGTGCATATGTGTGTGTGTGGGTGTGTGGGGGTTGGGGTGGTGAGAGGGCGAGAGAGCGAGTGAGAATGTGATAGAGGAGGAATGAGGGGCGAGAGAGAGAGAAGGGGGTTGCTGGAGAGAGAGAGGGAGAGGGCACCAGAAAGTGAAAGCATCTCATGTTGTGGCACTTTAAATCTGACGGTGAACAGGGCCGTGGGAAGAGATAGCAGGAGGGAGATGACAGAGGCTTAGGAAGAGTCAACTCTCGAGGATTAAACAGTCACAACACACACACACACACACACACACACACACACATAGGGAAAGAGAGAGAGAGGAGGAGTGTGCTAGAGAGAGGGAGAGACAATAAGGGGCAGCAGGAGACCTAATGGAGGTGAGAGGAGAGTGATGAGGAGTGAGGCCACACGGATGCAGAAAGACGTGGAGCTGAGCGGAGGCGCACACACACACACACACACACACACACACACACACACACACACACCCAGTCTTGAGGTTGACGATGGCCTCCTCCACGCCCTTCTGGTTATATTTGACCATGTACTGGTGCATGTCTGGGTAATTGCTGCGGATGTTCTTCTCCGTGCTGCCGTTGGGAACCGTACCAAATTGCAGAGGGGGGTACTGCTCTGTGGGGTGTTGAAACTGAGATGGAGAGGAAGGGGGGAAAATAGAGGGAAGAGGGAGAAAAGAGGAGAAAAACAGAAAGATAGAAGGAGTGATGGAGAAGGGAGAAACAAGACAGGAAAAGAGAGAAGCCATTATTGCAGTTATTGTTATTGCTGGTCCTCTTCATTATTTTGCTATTGATTGCACTCTTCACACTGGCAGCCCAATTGTAAATTGGCGTGCCAATAAAGCTTGATTAATATAGAAGGAGGGTATGGAAAAAGACAAATGCTAGCAACACAGAGACAGAGAGAAAGAGAGAGAGCGAGAGGAGATAGTAAGAGAGAGAGAGAGAGAGAGAGAGAGAGAGGCATGCAGGGATTACACAGGAAAGGGGATTGTGACATGTTCTCCAAGTCCCACAGACCCTAAATAGCTGTTTTTTTTCCTATGAGGAAGCCTGGAGGATCATGGGAAACCACAGTCCTCCCATCATCTTTTCCAGTACACTGATTCACAAGCACGAGGGGCTCTGCTCACCACCCCAACCCCACCCCACCCCACATCCAATCACCATAACATCAAACGCAGACCCCATAGCACGCCATTGGTCATGAATCAACCTGCCACCCACTCACCAACACAAACACCGCTCCCCACTAAACTGAAATGAATTGAAAATTGAGCCTCGGTCCCACCATCATGGCGCCATAAAACCTGAGCATTCAACAGAATCACCATGAGATCAAGCATGCATGCGCCCAGAGAGAGAGAGAGAGAGAAAGAGAGAGGAGAGAGAGAGAGAGAGAGTGGCACACGTGTAGCATGTACTGTCCCCGAAATGAGACGTCGCAATCGTTGGAAGTGGTCCACCAGGCTCCTCGCCTGCTTTGCGTGCAAGTGGTAGGGATCAATCCCAGGGGGAAATTTATCCAGGCTAAATTGGAATTGTAATACAGTCAGAGCAACAGGTTAATACATTGTTAATAGCTTGCTGCTGTCTCTCTGGAGAAATGACTGTGCAAGGCTAGTATGGTAAAAAAAAAATGGGCTTAGTCAGAGAGCTGCAAAAACATATCTCAGCACCTACATGCTCATGACTCATTTATTACTCCACTGAATTCCAACAGAACAGGCAATTCCGCAAAATTATCCCAAACAAATAATGTGACATTGGTCCAATTCTAGGGTCATTATAATGTTGTTATTCAAATAAGATGCAGGGGAAAGGTCCACAGGGATTTGCCAACACTGTGTCTCTAAAAGCGTTTTTAGCCGGCGCTACATATCTATCAGCACAACTGTGAATCTCTTTTCCCCTCTCACACTCACACACACACACACACACACACACACACACACACACACACCCTCTATCACTTACCTTCCTGTCGCTAAGGCCAGACACTGTGTCAATGTACTCTTCTTGGATCATGAAGGCAGCCAGGTTGGCAGTGTAGCTGGCCAGGAAGATAACAGCGAAGAAGGCCCAGACCAGTACCATGATCTTACTGGTGGTGCCCTTGGGGTTCTCCACAGGCACAGAGTTGTTAAATACCAGAGCCCACAGGAGCCAGATGGACTTCCCTATTGTGAACTTAGAGCCCCCAGGTTCTATAGGAGACAGATAAGGAAGTGTTAGTGAGTGAACCAATGAACAAATGAGCAAGTGAGTGAGTGAGTGAATGAATGAATGAATGAATTAATTCATTCATTCATTCATTCATTAGTTCATGAATATGAGTGGGTGAGAGACTGAGAGTATGTGGCAATCTGATTCTAGTGTATAATTACCCAGGCCTCAGATCTAATTATAAAGGAACATTTAACATGCCATACCAGCGAGTAACCTAAGAAACAAAGCACACAGGGCTCTACTTGCCATAAAAAGACAAATACCGTCTGAAATTCCAATCTGAATTTGCCTGAAAATATTTGCATCAGTGATAGAACCAATTGCCCTTTATGCCACTGAAATGTGGGCCAATTTGCAAATTGGGAACTAGATAAATGAGAAATAGACCCAACTGAGACCCTACAGGAGTCTAGATGAGCCCATCGAGAGTCTACAAACAATACATTCAAGGCAGACTTAGGCCAATATCCAATTCTGCTTAAAATAAACAGGACAATCAAATTCTGTCTAACTAAAATTCAGTGATCCACATTCCTTCGATTATAAAGCCTTGCAATGCCAAGAGTTGAGCAAAGATAAGAACTCTCCTTCCAACCTAAACTTCAGCCACCCTGTTCTGTTCCACTAGGTTCAAGGTGCAAGACCGGGTCAAAAAACGTATATTCAACTTCAGCAAATTTCCTAAATCTTGAAAGATTTTTTTTTTTTAAATATTGGCAATCTAAAACTAAATGACAAAGCATTAGCCAATGCACCCACAAATGTGCTTGTGCACACCCGCACACACACACACGTGCGCGCAAACATGTGGCTAATATAAAGGAAATTGCAGTACACAGTAGCTGATTCATTCACACACACACACACACACACACACACATACTGTACACACACACACACACACACACACACACACATACAGTACAGTACACATAGTCATCCTGCTGCTTAAATAAAATACACTCTCAATAATGCAGTTAATAAAACAATAAAATATTCACTACTGTTAAAAATAAGTACCATCATTTCCCAACTATTAGTTCCAGCTCGTACTATACATTGATTTTGCTAAATTTCTTCAGTTAAGAGGTTAATATGGTATCAATATGGTTTTGTTTCCTTTTAACTTTCATAACAACTGTCCTGCAGATCTTACACAATAGGCCTAATACACAGGAAATGACTGTGCTGTTGATCACTAATGGAGGGTGCGTCAGACTGATATACTGCACACACACAGATGAGAAGGGTGTAGCATCTCATCTAACTCTGGGGGAAGACGACAAATAAGGCAATATCCCAAAACGTTGCCGCGTTCCTTTAAAAAATAAACAGCAACACTAATCAGAGCTTATGAGGACCTGTCCAGCCTTATTCCACAATATCGTTGTCAAAGATGTTTTAGTTGGTAGCTTCCATTTACTGCACAATACTGCGATGCGGTATGTCTCTCAACAATATCGCAAAAACTACCAGCACAATATATCACAAAACTTTGTGGGAAAGTGCAGCACAGACCAAGGAGGAAGTGTTTGTTTGGAGGTCGTGGACTGGCCTTCCACCACTTCTAAAAAAAGATCTAGAGAAAATCCTCAAACCGAAACACACTTCATCTGAGTTATCCTTGTACTCTCGCAAAAGGAGACAGGGAGGAGGAGAATGCAATCTATAACAGTGATAATTCTGCTCATCATAGTGATCTATTTGGTCATAATGTGTAAGTAGAGTTTAAATTGTAGGATAAAAATTATATTAAAACACCATATGAACAATTTTACAGAATATTCTGACCATTGCAAAGGAACAAAATATTGGTTTCCACTTACAGTTACAGCTACCAATAAATCTCTTACTGAACTCCCACAGCCATTGATATGCTGTAAATACTACCTCAAAGATTTTAAAAAGATGATGATTTTGCGTTTGTGATGAACCTGTCGAGACCTGCAACATCTCTGCAACCTTGATGTTTGATCACAGGGACTGAAGAAGAGTTCAACGGTGCCAGAAGGAGTTTTGTGGTCTTTTAATGCTGCTATTTTTAGCTGCTGTTCAAAGCGAACATCAGCACCTATTGTAATGCAATGGACTTTTTTTTCTCTGTTGACTTAAAGAGGTTAACTTCAGGGACCATAGCTTCAGGCTTGGAACTGCATCAAGCTCTTCTCCCCCACTTTGCATTGCTATTAATCACTTCAGATGCTGCAGCAGAAACTAAGGCGGCAATGCAGAGAATATTGATTGTCAAAAGTTTTCACATAGAGTGTTTACAGAGCCATAGGGAGCGTTTCTAAACAGAGTTTTGCAAAGTATCTCAGCTGCATTTAGACCTGGCCCAATGAAAAAAAGGAATTTGCATCTGTTGTTGCTTGTGTCAATAGTGAGGATACGAGAGTCGAATTGAGCATCCTGTTGAACAATGTTTTAGTAGAAAAGATGCTGTAATGGTTACGTCAAGTGTGTCGCCTCTGACTTTTCTCCATTTGATTTTCACTGTGCGCATTGTGCATTTCCTTTCTTCATTAACCAATGTTTGTTCAAGCAGGACAAAAAAAAGAAGCAGCAGCATTTCCTCCCCCCCGATTTTGCCAAGGAGCAGCCGCTCAGGTTACAAGCCGCCCAAATCTGACGTCCCTTCACGGCCAGCGGGAGAACAAAGGCGATTTCACCGTGCGTGCGTCAGTCAGGGGGACGGAGACGCGGGCGCCGCTCAAAGCCTCCGACTTCCTCTCCTGGTTTTTTATCGCGGGTGACACAAGAGTTGTCTGCTCCGCTCAGCCCCAGAGCTTGCTCAGGCATCCGTGGCTATGCAAATCTGTTCGCTCTCCACATTTCCCCCTCTGCCAGCAAAATGCCAGTCTTTATATCGCGCTCCGCAACGCGCGGGGCCCTCTCCTGCTGTCGCCACGGCTTGACAGTAGCCACAAAACCGCCGTAAAGTTGACAGGCCAGCAACATTTCCCCTGGCCCTTCAATCACTAAAACTGCCCCTGAGCAGGTCTGTCTCGCTCCTGCACATTTTTTCAATTCCATTTCCAAATAGTATATAAAGACAGCAGGGATACAATAAAAAAGAGCTGAAATTTAGAAAAATTCTGATTGCAGGATAAAGCTCCTCCATTAAAGATGGATGAGGAGGACTGAGGATGGGGTGCGAGCCGAGTGAGAGGACGAGAGGAGAAATATAAAAATGAAAATATGAGAAAATGAACGATGAGGGAGAGACGTACATAAAACCATGGGAGCGAAAACCTGCAGTGTTAAATTATACATGGCTTTCTGGAAAGTAAGAAAGGGGGTCTGCAGACCAGTGAATAAATAAGCAAATGATAAATTCCAACCAAGTGATGAATGTTGCTATTGGCCTCTTCATAAATACACATTGCAAGCCTGGACAACTCTGTGCTATACTACCGCACACAGGCTGCAGTGGAAGCTGTGTGGACACGGACAACATTTCACGGTACTGAAGTGATCAAGACAGTTGAAACAACATGGCCACCAAAACTAACGAGCAGCACTCACTTTTGGCACTCTGAAGATCGCGGTTGTAGCCGACGGGGCTGAAGAACTCAAAGATGAAGACGGTCACCGCAACTACCGTCAGGCACATGACAAACATCATCACCCACACAGCTGGACTGTAAGGCTCTGAAAGCGTGAAATAAGAGAAGAAAGAAATAGAAAAAAAATGATACATTTCAAGTGGGTTATCTTATCAAATGTAAGGAGAAATAGGAAAGAGAATATCTGTCATGGAATCCCTTCTTTTTTCTCTGCTATTCATGAGGTCAATAGCGAATCACTGACATTAATATTGCCATTTTCCCTCACCATACATGTACCGATAGCATGCATGTATATCAGTGACGGCCATAGAACATCTTACAACCTTAACAAAACAGCCTTGTGATAAGTGACCTTAGGGTAGCTGACAATCCAGACCTAATCTAATGTCAAACTGCCCCTTTGCTCCCTCCTGTCACTCACCGAGGAAGGCAGAAGGAGAGACTGTGCCGTTGCTACGGGAGACCATGACACTGATGCCCGTCTCCACAAAAGGTACTGAGAAGTCCACCACCTGTGAGCGCTCCTCGTTGATGGTGAGCGAGCCGATGGCCATGTCAGCGTGCTTATACACCACCTAGCTCAGAAAATCACAAGCCATTATTGTATCATTTCAGTATCCACATGTGCACCTCTATGGCTTATTCATGACAGGAGAAAGGTGATTATGGGGCTGCCAACTTAGAGCAGGAACTGGTAATTACATATCATTACATTCATTTATCTCATTAAAAAAAGCCTCCAAACACATTCACACCCGAGACAAGAAACGCATTAGCTCTTTTTCAACGCTGTTTTTTAATTTAATAGGCATGTTTATGCATTAGAACTGAAACATCAATGTAGAGAATGCGTCTGATGCATAAATGTTCCCCTCTCATTTAACCCACACGCTCATTTAAATGATTCATCTCAACAATTGGCTCGGCATCCCTGTCAATTAAAGATGGATAACACTGCGTTTAACAACAGATGCAGATTTCACGGCCTACAAGAACATGAACTCTGGAGGACCACAGAGCTAAGCAGGATCGGGGCCTTTCTTCCCAACTTAACAAGTTAACTGAGGTCATTGATTAGATAATAAATCAAGGCACCTGGTTTCATTCGTCAATATCAGTGGCCAATTAAAATATCCTATGGAACCTGTCTTAAAGTCCAACTAAGGGCACAGCAACGGTCGGAAGCTCTTCTATTTTATCTCCATTAAATGAGACCTCGGAACCCCTATCAGCGATCTGAAATGAGGAGAGCTATTTTCAGTGTAGCTGCTGCTGCAACTTTTCCAGCGCTCAGTGAATCTGCCTGCCTGCCTGCCTGCCTGGCTGCCTGGCTGCGCATCAAGCTGCTGTATAAGTCAAATCCTGGAGAGGCCTTTGGGCCATACCGTAGAAAATCAAAGCGGGAGAGAAAAAAAAATTAGCCTGAGAAAATAACCTTTAGCCTGAGTCTCTGGGGGCGGGCTGTCACGTCATTGGACAAGCATCTGCAGATCTGCAGGAAGATGCTAAAAGAGGCTGCGAGTGTGCCGGTAAAAAGAACTGCTTCCGATTCCCTAGCAACCGCCTTAACCAAGTCTACCCCAGGGGTGCGAGCATCTCAGCAGGAATTCTCTCACAAAACAACAGCCCCCCTGTTCCTCGCACACAGGGAACTGCCGCGTATCCAAGACAGAGCCGGCAAACAGAGAAAAAATGGGATGTGTGTGTGTGTGTGTGTGTGTGTGTGTGTGTGTGTGTGTGTGTGTGTGTGTGTGTGTGTGTGTGTGTGTGTCTGTCTGTGTCTGTGTGTCTGTGTGTCTGTGTGTGTGCATGTCTGTGAACATCTTCATATGTGTCTATGTGTGTGAAAAGCAAGAGAATAAGAGAGAAAAAAAGGAGAGAGATGGGGAGAGGGGGGAGACGGGAGAGAGAAAAAAAGCGAGTTTGAAAGAGCACACAGGCCATCATTAGCGCCTCATAAGTCTCCTGTGAGCAGACGCGTGGTATTTCACTGGTAGCCCCGGAGGCTCCTCCTCGCCAGCAGAGAATGCAGCCTACCCAGAGGACCCCGCGCAAAGACTACAAATATGCCAGCAGCGGGGTCGCTTGATCCACTGGAAGGCAACCTGCGCTAATTAGCATAGGTCAGCAACTAAAGCCTAAACTCACAGCCGAGACGCCATAGTCCATTCTAGCCTGCTTCTCCATTCAGCGTCCCTTATTATCCGCCGACTAGTAGCCAGTGTGCCCTAACTGGGCTCTTTTCTTGACAGCACATCATTCCTCCAGACTCCATTATCGTCTTACCTCTCCCACCATGCCGTTCCAGACGCCATCGATCTTCTTCCCGTGCTTCCCATTGGTAACCAGGTAGAGATCGTAGGTGAAGCCCACAATCCGGGCCAAGCGCTTGAGGATGTCGATGCAGAAGCCCTTGCAGCATTGCTTCACGGGGGCCACCCCCTCCTGGAGGGAGCTGAGGGTGGAGGGAGGAGAAGAAGAGGGGGAATACGGAATTGAGTCAGAGATTGAAAAGGAGAAGAGAAGGAAGACTACAAAGAAACAAAGAAACAAACAAAACAAAGAAACCAAGGTGAGGGGTAAGAGAAAGAGGTGGAAGCCGACAGAGTGGACAAGTGTGGAGAATGGCAATAAGGGCGCGTGATTGGGCAGAGGAGAAGGAGAGAGAGAAGAGGAGATTGAAAGGGAAACAGAGAAAGAGAGAGGGAGAAAGAGAGAGAGAGAGAGAGATGGAGTAGGACCAGGATACTGAGAAAAACAAGGAATGTCACTTTAAAGTGGGGCAGGAAGATAAAGTTCACTCTTCTACTTTGTTTGATCGTGAGTTCAGCGGAACACTGAGAGCTTTGGGAATCTGATGAAAGAGAATGACTAGAAATATATAAAAAAAAATGATATTTATCTACACCTATGAACCCCGACGACCACCAACACGTTCCATAGGCCGAGAGTGATAGATTGCAGCGAGGCCTACACACCTAAGAGAGGGCGCCCGGAGGGGTCAAAGAAATAAACGAGAGCAAATGACAAGTTGATTGAAATGGTACTCGCGGTTTACACAGCCCCAAATCCCCCACCGTGTGACCTGACACGGGAGGGAGCAGCAGAAAAGATGGAAGATAAAATAAAGGAGCTGACGCTGGATTGAGAGGAAATAACCTTTACTATTGCAGACAGTCTGGAGAAAAAGCCCTATATAGACTGGACAGGAGAGGAGGCAGTGGCCTAAAAGCCATCTTTCCTCTCGTCTTGACACTCGCTCGTCTTTGAGGGACAGACATAATGGTGGAACAGACAGAGGGGGAAAAAAAGTGAAAGTGAGCGTTTGATGGATGATTGAGAATGTGCCGGCGCGGCGAGGGGATCTTTGTCCCTGGCCCATCTGGGCAGCGCGGAGGCCCGGGGCCAAAGAGCAGCGCGGCGGCTGATGGATGGCAGGGGGGGTCTGACCTGGCGTTGAGGGAGCGGCGGCACGGGACGGAGTCTCGGATGCAGGTCCCCGAGGCGGCGTCGGCCAGCTCCACGATGACGAACGGACGCTCCTCCAGGGTGACCACGTGCAGGTGCTGGGCGTCGTCGGGCGGCTGCAGGAACTTGCCGTAGCGGGACAGCGTGTGGTAGCGCAGCCGCAGCGCTCCGTTCTCCCACGATCCTACCTGGGAGCACACGCAGCAAGGGTCAGTGCCGGACACGGCAGCGCCGCGTCTCGTACGACACCCTCACACACACACACACACGACACGACGTCGCTATGGAAATGACCTTAATCACAGCACCACAGTCAAAGGTCAGACGAGAGCTCAACTCATTTCAGCCGCACCGTAAAGTGAAGGCCGCTGCAGTGAGCCGTTCCCTAACTAGGTCCTGTGTTCCGGGGGCTGTTGGGTGCAGCGCTACATTTGGAGGCAGTGAAAAATGAGCAGCGTTTTGCTGCACTTCTCTCCTTGGGAACTCTATTGGGGGACTTTGGGTGTTGCACTAAGTGCTGTGTGACAGTGAAAGGTCACGCTCCTTTGTCCCACAGACAGAAAGCAAGGGGGGTCAAATGGGCACATGGCTAGGGAGAAACATAGCGTTCAATTATTTCAGTCGGAGACGGAGCTTTTGGAGGTCTGTCAGAAGGGCACGGTTGTATAAACAACTAGCTACAGAGCAAAACATTCCAAATTAACCCCTCTGATTATATTCACAGCATATTATGCAAAGTGTGCATTTTTAAAAAACATGCTAAGTCTGCATTTTCCACAGTGTCTCCCCAAAAGCTAACTGAACTGGTTAAGCAACAATGTCTAGGTTATGGACTAAATACTCAAGAAGAGTATGTGGAAATGTGGTCGCTCATTTCAAATGATTGAGCCTTTGAGTAGACGTGATAAATTCCTCTGAGAACAACCATGCTAGCTGACACCTGACATCCCAATGACTTACAGCCCTGGAAAAGCTCACTGCATTCATATGCAGATATATAGCCACAGCAGGGCTGTTTTTTAATCCCGCCGTACGCCGAGGACCACACTATTCCCCAGGGGCACCACTGACCTAAGCTAATCATTGCTAACAGTCTGCTGTGCTTCTCCCGACAGCAAAGCGGCACGCGTGCTGGCAGGAGCCACAGTAATGGGCCCCAGTCATTGTGAAAAGAGTATTAAATATTCAATAAAAGCAGAGACAGCTCATATACCGTAGGTGTAATGGGCAGATTGCTGTGGCGCAGTAAGTGCCCGTCCGTCCCTTATCCCGGGTTTATACTCAACGAGACCTAAGGGCCGAGGCACAGGCGAGCTAATTGAAAGGGATTCAAAGGAAAAGGCAGTAGTCAGCAGGTTGGCTCCTGCAGGGCCTTGCCTGTGTAGGACGGTTAGCCCACTTAAGGTTATAGCGGCAGCAGCAGCGATGCTAGTGCAATTAGCAGTTCTAACAAAGCCAGCACCGAATGTAAGCCTTTATTTAACACACTTATTGATTTATCCTCACTCCTGATTGATTGTCAGATTGAATAATTCATCAGCTTTCTGTTTTTTTTGTTTTTTTTCAAAACCACTGGCAAGTTGGGTAGTGAATGCTTTAATCTTTCCCTTATCCCAACCGTTAATCAGTTGATTTACACATATAGGCCTACACAATATCGCAACATTCCACATCTTTCTGTTCCCTATTCAGCAGCAGTAGGCCTAGGCTACACTAGGAGCAGATTTCGTGGCATCAGACAAACAGCAGCAGTAAACAGCAGGGCAGGGCTCCAGGAGGGAGGGAGGTGGGCGGAGGTGCGTTTCCGAGCTGAACAGCTGTCTTTTCACCACGAGAGACGCAGACAGCAGAAAGCCTACCACAGTGGTTTAAAAGAAGCACATCCAAACAGGTGACACCAGCTTGTACTCGAGCTTTTCCGAACAAAACATAGATCTATAAAATATGCATGACATGTCAAAAGTACGGAGGCTGTGCTGGATGTGGGTGTGAGTGAGCACATTTTTTTCTCTCTCTCTTGCGGAAAAACGCCTGGAGCTGCGATATCTACATGCTAATGATGCAAAGCACTGACTGTCATGTCGGTATAGTCCTCTTTTATGTCCTCAGAAATATTCCGCCGGCTTTTTTTTGCTTATACCTCTCAGACCATGTGCTGTAGTAGCTATTTTAGGGCATGCCGTGTCAGAAAGAGGAAGACATCTTAACTTCAACAACGTCGAACTAAGGGCCAAGAAAATGATCAAAAACAGAAACAAAAGAGCACAAGAGACAGGGGTTCCATCCGAGAATAACAAAGAGGGAGAACTGCATACTCATCCTGCATTGGTGGGAACCAGGGCTTAGCTAGACTGAGAGAGCTTTATTTATAAGTCCGTATCAGCTAATAAGCGGAGAACATTAGGAACACCTCACTGAGTCTCCAACATGCTTCACATTTTGCATTAGAGGTCTTTTTTAATTGAACTCCTTTCATGTTACTGACACTGACACAAACTCCATTCAAAAGATATTGCTATTATATAGTATGATATTTATTAAGCAATTCTTTGTCAATTCAATACATTAACCTACATAAACCCTCTGCTCTGATCTCGAATCTCTGTTGATTTTCTGTTATTATTATTATTATTTTTTAAGTTGCTCTCCCCTCTCACCAATCATCTTTCCATTTTAAAAACAACACAACGGTCAGAATGGATGAAAACTGATGCTGGCGCTGAAATTGAAAAGCAATCAAAGTCAACATCAAGACAAACTGAACAGAATTACTCTACTTCGTTTAAAAGGATAAGCAAAACAAAAAAAATAAGCCGCCAGAGCATTCTGCCAAAGAACATAGTGTTCACACCATAGTGCTCACACAGCACTTTACCAACACAAGCACTCCGATCTAGACTTTTAACCCGCCCAAGAAGAAAACAGCGAGGAAACATTTCCATTTGCAGAATGATGACCGACTGTTCTTAATTTTAGAGCCGTATAATGAAGCTCACAGACCTCTGAGAGAGAGAGAGAGAGAGAGAGACAGGCTCCATTACACGCATATCAGGCTGCTGCATTACACAAGCACAAACTGGGGGTGGTAGCGCTCGCAGCTGACGCTTTCTGAAGAGCTGAGGTCGGAGGACTGGAGGGGAGTTGCTGCATGCAGCACAGATAGACCCGCAAAAGCTGCCATATTTCATGGAGGAGGTGGGGGGGGGGGGGGGGGGTTGTTTGTTTGTTTCTCTGTTTGAGACTATTTGTTTGTTTCATTGTGCAGCTTCTGACAGGGCACCCAGCACACCACAGCAGTGCGCTCAAAGGCAGGAGAGACAAAAGAGCCTAAGCAGTCCTGACTCTCCGTGGCGTCGTGGGAGTCTAAATGAGCCGCGCTCAACCTTTCAGCGCGCCCCAGGCAGCTGCGCCGCGCGCTCCCCCTGAACTCTCCTACCTGCAGCTCAGGCGCGCTGCACCCTCCCCGCTCAACTCACTCCCGCGCCCGCTCACTCGCTCGGCTCTCTGGGGCATTTGTGCATACAGCAGCACGCATTGCGCCTCTTCCCCCCCCTGGTTGTGGTGTGTGGTTGTGTGGTGTGTGTGTGTGTGTGTGTGTGTGTGTGTGTGTGTGTATGCCGTGCGCTGTCAAAGCTTTTCCACTTTTCCCCACTATGCTCGGGAATCTGTCCTCCCCTTTAGCACCAGCGTCTCGCTCCCTTCTTACAGCAGTCCCTGCGAGTGCCATGTCCTGGATTGAGGATTAAATCCATCTCCATTTGGTTTTATTTCATGGAGCAGAATTTTAAGTCCGTTTCCAAATTGAATCCTGAATAAATTGGAATTTCAACTGATGTGACCCACAGCGAAGTGGGGTCAGACCACACGCCTAGCACACTGTATCGTTTTCTGAGTGTCATTATATGTTGCTGTCGCCATTTGTTCTGCTGTGCATGTGCCGCTGCGAGTGCTGTGTAAGTTACTCTTTCTGACGCTTGTGTACACATAATGTGGCCCTGCTGTGATTCACCTCTCCTGTTTGACATTGTTGTCAGGGTGATCTATCGTTCAAATGCATTCTCCTCCATTCGCCCCTAAATTGTGGTTTTTCTGGCAGTTCCTCCGCCACATCATTTTGAGGTCAGTGTCAGTGGACTGTCATTAATAATGAGCCGCTCGCTCGCTCGCTGCCCGGAGTTTGCCGTGGCAACCACAACTGTGTGCGAAACTTCATCCCGCCCCGGACAGCAGCAGGCAGTGATACCACTGACAACACCTAAACCTGGCGCCGCTAATCACAGCAGCCCATCTCGACACTGTGGGCAAAGCCAGCAGGCACCGCGGGGGGAGATGCCTATCTGAGAGGCTCCACCGCGTGGTGTGTGAGTGGGGACCGTGGGTCAGATCACAGCCGCGCGGCGGGGGAAAGAGAGCCAGGTGATGGGAAGAGGTGTTCCCCGGGGTGGGTGGGGGGGGGGGGGGGGGGTTGCTTACGTCCTCCCAACCTCGGTCCGAGTTGTAGGAGATGACATCGAGAGACGGGTTGGCCAGGTAGCCCTCGTTGTTGAAAGAGTAGTCCCGCCCGGCGAGGGTGATGTTGTTGAAGTACCTGAGACAAACACAACCGAAAGAGAGGGAGAGATAGTGTCAGGGAATAACGATGGAAAGAGACAGTCTTGTTGGAACATGTTGGAGAAAACAGGTTGAGAAAAATGCAGAGTTGCTTCATAGACTGGGATTGATACAAGGGAAAAACAAGGTCCTTGTCAAATGGTTACAGAAAATAAACTGTGAAAAATAGTTTGTGAATGTATTTCTGGGTCCATTATCTGACTGCTTGTTTGGGTAGGAAGTCTTCTCCTCTCATTACTGGTTGGTAATTGTACATATCTAGTGTCAGAGTGACAAATGTGCCTGAAATGAAACTGCTCTGCAGTTACTGACAGTAAACAGCAAGTGGCAGTAAAATGAAGCTTTCTTTAGAGAGTTCATTCACCTCACCAGCAATTCTGTGTGATTTTTTTTTTCAAAGACCTGGGCCAACTTTTTTGGTTCTGCATCAGCTTGCCTTTTCTATGGAAGTGACAAAGTGTCAAAACAGTGGGGTGCAAGGATCGGTTTACCCCTGAGGATATCCATGCGAATATGACAAACCAGTCTGGGAGCTGCAGTGATAACTGAACCTGCTGTCAGAACAGCCGAGTAGGTTTCATGTGGAATTACATAATGATGTGAAACACAGACTTGAAGTGGAATAAAAAAAAACAAATATCCAGATAGATATGGCGCAGATGCCAGCACCGAGTCTACGACCATGGCGACTTACTTCACCCTCCCATACACTCTGTGTGTGCTGTTGGCGTCTGTCTGGCAGTTGGTGACAAAGTTCGTCCCCCCGGTGTCTTTGCGCAGTGCCACCGCTCCGTGGGTCAAGACGGACACGCCCTGTGCGATCCGCTTGCGGGGCTCGTCGCGCCAGCCCTGGGGCCGCACGGCGAACAGACGCTTGGGGAGGCCCTCCAGGCCGAGCCCGGACAGCGCCGGCCCCACCGCGAACCACATGTTAGAGGCTCCGGCCTGACCCGCCGCCCAGGCCGCCTGGAACACCTGCTCGGCCTCCTCCTGAGAGCAGTAGAGCAACCGCACCTGGAGTGGAGGAGAGAGAGAGAGAGAGAGGAGGAGGAGGAGGAGGAGAAGAGAGAACAAAGGGAGAGGAGAGGAAAGGAGAGGCACAGGAGGAGACAGAAGTGGGCAAGAGGAGAGGGAAAAAACAGAGGATAAAAGAGAAGGAGGAAGATACAAAGAAAGGAGGTGAGAGGAGAAAAAAACAAATCGAGAGGAAGGCAAAGAAAAGGAGAGATAGTAAAGAAGAGAGGAAAGGAGAGGAGAGAAAGAGAAGAAAAAGGGAGAAAAGGAAAGGAGGAGAAGAGAGAAACAAAGAGGAGAGGAGAGGAGAATGAAAAGAAACCCAATAAGCAGAGATAGAAGGAGAGGAGTTAGGAGTGAGGAGGAGCGGAGGAGGAGAAGGCAGGAGCAGAGGGAGAGGAGCAACAGGGAAGCAGGGGAGAGAGGAGGAGAGGAGGAGAGGAGGAGAGGGGGAGAGGAGAGTCATACGGGGGAAGAATAATATTTGCATACATGTCTGATGACTTTAGAGCAGAGAAGTCGTTACTGGTTGGTGTGAGGGCATGCCTGGGGATCGTCTGTGTGAACGGAGGAAGAAACAGGAGCAGGGGAGAGAGGGAGAGATGGAGAGATGAGAGAAATAAAGGGGGGAGATGAAAGGGCGAGAGAGAGAAAATCAAGAGGAGGAAAACAGAAAGAGGGAAGAGAGAGGAATGAGAGGAGCAGAGAGGGGAAAGAAGAGATACAGAGGTACAGGGAGACTGAGAGAGAGAGAGAGAGAGAAGCCGTAAGAGTAAGCCGGGATTTTGACTATTCCACCTTTATTGAATTTGATGCTGTAATGTTTTGGCAAAAAACAATCCCGCTTGCCATGCCAATAAAGTTTCATTTAAATTGAGAGAGACAGAGCAAGCCACTGTAAGGGAGCGAGAGAGATAGAGAGACAAAGGAGAAGAGAGAGGGAGGGGTTTAATGAAAGTGTGCGTTTGTGTGAGCGAGTGAGAGGGGAAGAAATGGAGAGAGAGACAGAGAGAGAGAGAGAGAGAGAGAGAGAGCAAATTAATGAGAATGTATGTGTTTGTGTGCGAGTGTGGCAAGGGGGTGTGGGTGTTTGCAAGTGAGGCAAGGAGAGCGTGAGGGAGGGTGCAGAGATAGAGAGAGAGAAAGAGAGAGGGAGGGAAAGAGAGAGAGATAGAGAGCACGAGAGAGCACAGACAGAGGAAAGAGATATATTCAGGTTGAAATGAACCTGGCCTCACCTGTGTTTGAGAGCGCAAGTGAGCGAGATAGAGAGAGAGAGAGGGAAAGAGAGAGAGAGAGAGAGAGCGAGAGAGGTGAGGAGGGAAAGCGGTGGCCATGAGGGAAGCAGGGGAACGTGCAGCGGTGCGGTGACATTGAGAGTGAAGGAGAGCGGCCTTAATGCCCGCCGCGGCCCGGGGCAAGTCCAGCCGCTCATTCAACACACACACACACACACACACACACACACACACACACACACGCGGGGAGCCAGGCAGGGCGAGGGTTAATGCACTGCGCACAGGCTGCGCCACGACAGGCACTATGCTATATTAACACTGACACAGGCTCTGAAGGCACCCAATGAATAGAATAACACGCGCGGCCAACACCACGGGCCAGCCAGGGACATTAGAGGGGTGAAGCCCAGTCGCAAACTAACAGAGACCACAACACGTAGGCAGGCACAATAGAGATAGCAACGGAGAGAGAGAGAGAGAGAGAGAGGGAGAGAGAGAGAAAGGGAGAGACATGAAAAGAGATGGTAATAGAGGTTGTGGGGTTGAGAAAGAGGGGGAGGGAGGGAGGGAGGGATGGAGGGAGGAAGTTGGGTGGGTGGCTGGAGAGAAGTCTGTGGGTAGCAGGAGGCAGGGAGAGAGAGCAGGAGCAAGTGAGCAGAGGCAGAGAGAAGCAGGCAATCCAGGCACATGGCGAGGGTGGACATGACCACAGAGGACAAAGGAGGACAACAGGAGAGAGGGAACAAGAAGAGGAAAAAGAAGAGATGGAGCGGGGGAAAGGAGGAGGAAAAGACATATGACAGTATTGGTTCAAATGGAGAGAAAATGTTTTTAAAAAAAAAGACAGAGCTTGATGACATTTTACAGAAACGAAAACAGCAGAACATCAGTGAGAGACTGAGTGGGTGAATGAGTGAGAAGTGATCACAGTGAGCAAGTGAGCGAGTGATTAAACGCTACGGACAAGTTAAGTGGATTGGGGAGTGAGTGAGTGAGATGGAGCCATTTAATGAATTAGTTTGATGACACAAGTGCACGGGATTACATGCACAAGTGGCTGAGTTGGTGAGCGAGTGAGTGAGTGAGTGAGTGAGTGAGTGAGTGATTGAGTGAGTGAGTGGCAGCTGGTGAGATAATGCATAAGGAGGAGTGAACAAATGGCTGGATGAGAGCATGAATGCTAGTCAGCGCTTAATGAAAAGCTGAGGAAGTGGGCGAGCGGGTGATTCAGCGCGTGAGTAAGAGAGGGGTATGAGTGAGTAGACGAGCGTGAGTCACTGGACCTCGCAATAAGATGACACGTTCTGGACGTTGGAGAGAGCGCGCGAGAGCGAGAGCGAAGAGTGAAGAGGCCGCTCCGCTCTTACCTGGGCTTCGTTCTCTTTGAGCAGTCGGCGTGTCCGTGCGCCCCCCGGGTCCTCGGTCAGGTTCAGCATGACCACGCTCTTCTTCTCCCAGCCGATGAACGAGCCGTCCGTCAAGCCCTCCACCACAGACAGGAAGTCCTGGTAGCCATGGTGACGCGTGGCGACCAAGGAGAAGGCCGTCCAATCGTACTCCTCCAGCACCTCGAAGATCACCTCCAGTTGGAGAGCGGTTGAGGCACTGAATTGCAGGAATATGGAGCCCGTCTCCTGCAGAGAGGACCGCAAAGAAAAACTACATTTCCCATGACATCAGTCTATTTATTGGCTGTGTGTTGCACCATGGGAATTGATTTTGTAATGATTATTTTTATGGGCTGGAACTCCAGTGACTGCAGGCTAGGACAGAGCATTAAGGAAAGTCTCTCATGACCACTGAAGTCAGTCACATACACATTTTAAATTATGTTTGGAAAAAAAATTGTATTTTTGGGAATGAGCTTCAAAGGAAGTGCCATCAAAGGAATTCGATCTCATCCCTCTCGAGCAAAGTTTTTAAAGACATTTGTAAACACAAATGTGGTTATAGGGGCATTTTTTGGAGTCTTGTTTGGAGTCCCTTTCTGGTGCTGTGGAGCGATGAGGCCCTATAGCTCTCCTTATTATGTCTGCTGGCGAGGCTTCACAAACACACCCCTGCACAGTGGCTCGATCCGCGCACGGCTAATCAAAGCCGAGTAATGCGGGCCGGATCGAGGCCGTTTACAGGGGTGGCGCCAAAACAAAGGAATCGAGCGAAAGCCCCGCGGCGCTGATGTTTAACCTCTCACCCCTTCCCCTGCTCATTTATCCAGCCTCCCGTGCCACACGAGCGCCACGGGCACCAGGAGACGGAGCGGCAGCCTCACCCACAGCGGGCGCCTCCGCCCGCCCAGGAGCCACCGCAGCAGCAGCAGCAGCAGCAGCAGCAGGAGCCACCGCACCAGGGCTGCGTGGAGTCTGATTGAGTTCTTAGTATTAAAGCTCACAGCGGAACATCCAATACACTGAGCTAGAGCGAGCTGGGCCTGTGTGGGGAGTGTGACTCAGGCACAAGATGTGAGAAGAATGGCTCCCAAACACACACACACACACAAAAAAAACGCTGTCTGTCCCTAGCGCTTATGATTCATATGAGTAAATGGAAGCAAATACGCCAATGTGGTTCAACTCGAACGGCAGTGCTGATTCATTCGCGTGAGATGTGAGATGTCTCGCCCACCCGTGTCATACTTAACACACTCTACAGGCAAGAGTGCAGCAGTGCCCGCCGTCCCTCTACGGGTCGACCAGCGAGCCCAAACGCCCTACCTGCGGCACTCTCCCCAGTCCTGCTCCGCCGCCCACGGCCACGATGGGCAGCCCCGTCTGGGCCGAGACGAACTCCAGCATCGGGGCCAGGGGCCCCCAGGCCAAGGGCGCCGGCCGCTCCTCCTCGTAGACCAGCCCCTGCAGAGGCCTCGCCGCCAGCAGGTCGCACAGCTGGGAGAGCAGGGTCCTGGGGCTGCTGTCGTTCACCTGGACACCACAGCACACAACACACACACACACACACACACACACACACACACATATGTGAGCTCACGTCCATAGCAATCCACCGAAATGGGATTAAACTGAAATGATATTAAACAGTCCAAGAGCGATTCACATCTTGGTTACACGGAGATGATATTCAATTGACATTCAAAGCTATTCACATTCAGGTTGTGGCTGAAATGAGATTATATTCAGGCTGAAAGCTTTTGGCATGTGATTCACATTCAAATCACATTCAAATCATTTTCCTATCAAGCCCCCTCTCTGTTCTTTCACAATTCATTTTTCCTAATTAGGTCAAGATCTCCATCCAGCAGTGATATGAGGAGCACTTCATATTCCTAGAGTTCTGGCTTTAACTTTTCATGTCCGTCTTTTCCTGCCAAGATATGCCTCTCCAGCAACTTCCCATCTCTGATTTTGTGCACGCGGATATCAGTGTTGTTGGCCTTAGCTCAGTGCATGAGATTGCTTTTCAGAACTCAATTTTGCTTACCCTTCCATATTTAACATCCCTAATTTTCTAACCACCAACAAATTGATCTGGCCAGTGCTACCAACCCAAACTAGAGATGAATAAACATGAAACAAAACTAGAGCTGTCCGATGGTGTGTGGATATTATTGGTCGATATAAGCTATTTGCCGATCTATCAGCATTTATAAAGACCAATAACTATTTTAAAATGAAGTAAAGGAAAGCCAAATTCTTATACTCTTTTTAGCCCATTTGCCCTCGCGTTTAGACTCAAGTTGTCCTCTTTGTCAGAGCCTGGTTAGTGGTCACCCTTTTTCTGTTACTTTATAGTACACACGTATCCTCCACTTCCCCTTTTGTACACAAATGATGACGATTAGACTATTCAGTCTATTTCTGGGCAGAACCGTTGGCATGTGGCATGAAGTGGAAAAAATAGGCGTCACTTCTATGCTCTAGCTGGGTGGCGGTTGCAGCACGGTTTGAGCCGTGCCTGAGACATGGATATGGCACAGACACTGTGGCTGCTGTACCCACCCTGGTTACATGGGTGCCGGAATGAATCTCAACACACAATGGAGCCATTCTGCAGACAAAACCAGGCAATGTGTTCAAGTCATATGACTTATGACTTGAACTTATGAGTATGGGCGTTATCATACATTATGCTATTTTTCATTCCAATTACACAAACTATCGCACTGTTCAATGCTATTAAGGGTGTGTAAAAAAATGGAAATTGTCTTTACCACAGATGAGAACAAACAACTGGTGCCATTTGTCTTAATTATTGAATAATCTACTGTATTGTACTGTATAAAAGCCTTTTATTCATACACTAGTTAGGCATATTTAAACACAATGTCCCACCTTGATCAGAACTTTTAAATAAGTTAAATATTATAATATAATTTTACATTGTGTTAAAAATGAATATGGGATCTCTTATTGGTCTCTGAATGTCGGCATTGGTCTTTAAGTCCCAAAGGGTCAGGCTGTAACAGGAAGTGTGGAGGCGGCTGCTGACCTGGAGCCAGATGACGTTGGCTGAGCCCCACTGTGTGACGACGCTGTCCCCCAGGCTGCTGTAGACGCGGCCGAACCCCGGGTAGAGCACGCGGCCACCCGCGCCGGACGCCATGGCCTCTGCGTGGGCGCTGGCGCCGGCGTGGATCACGGCGATGTTGAAGTTCATGGAGGCGGCCACGTCGCGCTCCCGCTCCCGCTCCCGCGGCCGCAGCAGCAGGTGAGGGGAGGGGCCCACCGGCCCCACCCACTCGCTCAGGACCAGCAGGAGAGAGAGGGCAGGCCACGCCGCCATGGCCACGGGCCACCAGGAGAGCCGGGGGGGAACCGAGCCGCCGCGCGCACAGAAAGGAGGTGCCTGCGGAGGAGGAGGAGAAAGAGACAGAGGAGGGAAAAAGGGGAGAAAGACAGGAAAGGAGGCATGAAGAAAGGCAGCTTGATGGACGACAAAAGCTAGGTGTGTGTGTGTGTGTGTGTGTGTGTGTGTGTGGTTGGGGGGGGGGTTGGCTGACAAAAAGACAGAGGAGAGAAGGATAGATTGAAAACAAGAGGAAGAGAGGGAGGGGAGGAGAAAGAGAAGAGGAATGCGCCTGTGGTGGAATCTAGTTAGAGAGTAATAGAGTGAGGGGAGCAGTGCCAATGAGTTGAGGAAGGCAAACAAAAACAAGAGAGAGGGGGAGAGAGAGAGAGAGAGAGAGAGAGAGAGAGAGAGAGAGTGGGGGAGGCAAGGAGAGACAGAAGAAAAACAGAGGAGAGGGACAGAAGATGAAATAGGTATTATTTAGGCTACAGGCTGCAAAGGAACGAACAGGGAGAGGTAGGAAAATAGCAGCAGAGGAGAGGATGGATGGAGTGAGCGAAAGAGAGAGAGAGAGGGAGGGAGAGACGTAGTAATAGAGGGGGAGTGGGTAAATAGCAGACAGAGATGGGGGGTTGTTATGGAGATACATGAATAATAACAACAATTAAGCCAACTCCCACATACTGTACTAAACACATACACAAATGCATAAGCGGAGGCTATAAAGACTATACACTCGCACGTACAGCCGCCGGATGATTGACTGAAAGATATTAGGGCTAATGCAGCAGACACACCCGCACTGAAGCACTGAATTCATAGCATACACACACACACACACACACACACACACACACACACACACACACACACACACACACACACACACACGCCACACACATATCTTAGCAAATCATTTTCAATTTACTTTCGGTGCCAACCTCCCTTCCCTTTCCCGCTCTCTTTCAACCTCCCCCTCACTGTCTCACCCCCCACCCCCATCCCCCCCTCTCTCTCTTCCTCTCCCTACCTCTCTCTCTCTTTCTCTCTCTCTCCTCTAACTGTTTTTCACGACTTCAGGTGTTAATGCAATTGCTTTGAATCATACAGTTTGCTGACATAATATCCCCTTTCCTCCTCACCCTCTATTCTCTAGCCCTCCATCCGTCCCCTCTCTTCTCCGTTCCCTCTTCTCTCTCCCTCTCTTCTCTCTCTCTCTCTCTCTCCCCTCCCCATGTCTCTGACCCTGATCATTTCTTCGGAGGAACGAGGAGCACAAAACAGCAGAAGGAAAGAGATGCGGAGGAAATGAGACAGAAGGAGAGAGAGGGAGAGAAATGGAAAGAGAGATTGGATAAGAACGCTGAGTATCTGGGAGAGAGGTAAATATAGTCTTAATGAACAAGAGGATGGAATGCAGGGGGAAGAGAGAGAGAGAGAGAGAGAGAGAGAGAGAGAGAGAGAGAGAGGGGAGGGAGGGAGGGGAGAGAGGGAGAGAGAACTGAAGAATAAAATATGGAAGAGGGGAGGAAAGAGAGAAATATTGATGACCAGGGCATGTATACGTGTTTGGCTTAAACAAACATATTGGCAGACCTCTGGTTATGGGGGGAAAGGAGCGAGTGCATGACAGACAGACAGACAGATAAAGGGATGGAGGGAACAAAAGAGGCAGGAAGAGAAGGAGAAAGGGGGCTCTGAGTGTACAGTATGCTGTGATGCGTTGTCTCCGAACTACCCTGCATTGGAGCCATTACAGCCTCCTGTGGTGGGGACACAATAAAGTATTGATATTTATGGAGCTGTAGTAAACTCTATTTATTTTGTGAAGTGTGTGTGTGTGTGTGTGTGTGTGTGTGTGTGTGTGTGTGTGTGTGTGTGTGAGACTGAATGTGTGTGTGTGTGTGTGTGTGTGTGTGTGAGGGAACGTGAGTGAGGGTGCACAAACCCCCTCTTCCATACGTATTTAAAAACAAATCCCACGCTCCAACCCTCCTCTCATCCTATGCAGCTATACAGTCTGGCATGGCGGAGGAGACTGCAGCATTCCACCGACACTTGCATAGCAATGCAGTGATGTAGTCTTCCACACACTTATTAGAACAGTCTACATAGATAATTACGCTGTCGCGAGGTGATATGTTATTCAACACAGCTGATTATGCTGGCAAGTACTGATGTATAATTCCTCACAGCTGATTATACTGGTCCACAGAGCAGCGCTCGGTCTTAAAGCAGCGTAGTGTAGGAGCCTTCCGCTGCCTGTGTTAATTGCCCCGCACTTCAATCACTGCCTGTGGAGAGTTGAGGCTCGGCTGACCGTTGCTGTGCTGTGCTGTTGCTGTGCTGTGCTGTTGCTGTGCTGTGCTGTGCTGTGCTGTGCTGTGCTGTGCTGTGCTGTTGCTGTGCTGTGCTGTGCTGTGCTGTGCTGTGCTGTGCTGTTGCTGTGCTGTGCGGTTGCTGTGCTGTGCTGTGCTGAGCTGTGCTGTGCTCTGCTGTGCTGTCCTATGCTGGGCGGTTGCTGTGCTGTGCTGTTGCTGTGCTGTGCTGTGCTGTGCTGTGCTGTGCGGTTGCTGTGCACCGCTGCTGCTGTAGCATGTGTCCTCTAGACGCCCAGCAGCCGCGCTAACACTTCAAGTTATTACACATCCCACACACACGCCTCGCCTCATGCACACACACACACACACACGAGTGCGCTCACACACATTCTCGCACACACACGCACGCACACACACACACACACACACACACAAAAACACACACACACTCACTTACACACACATAAACACACGAGTATACAGTGCACAATTACTCACAAACACACACATACACACATACACAAATACACACACTCACACATACTGTACACACACGCTCTCACAAACACACATCAAACATGCTCACACAAACTCACATGCACAGTACACAGAAGACACGCGCCCACACATATGCGCACACTCACAGGACACACAACCCCAATTAATGAAAAGGCAACCAAATTCATAATTAAAAAGAGAAAACATTATCGCATATTTAAATGAGCGCAGAGATGTACATTTATATAATTAAAAGGGTACACAGAGCCCACACATTCACACACTCACATTAATTCTCCCCCTCTCCCTCTCTCTCCCTCTCTCCCTTTCTCTCTCTCTCGCTCTCTCCCTCATTCGCTCTCCCACACCCACACTTGCACACATTCACTCACTCACACAGACATACAGTCCAGCCTTGGCACAGCAGGTTCATGGGCAGCCTGGCTGATAGCACATTATAGCTGGCAGGGTAGTGGCGCGTCCGCAGCACGTGGGGGGCACGTATAGTGTGCTGTTCTATGCTGTTGCCGTGCCACTGCCTTCTCCCCCCCCCCCTCCCTCTCTCTTTCTCTCTCCCTTTCTCTGTTACTTACCAGTGTTGCTGTAAACACCTGTCGTAAAGCGTCACGCCTATGCTTTGATGACCCCGGCTATCAAAAGCCATCGGAGTGACAAACAGCCCCCTAATCCATCACCCAGGCCAGCCGTGGAGGGGCCATTCTCTGCCACACAATGCTACTTGTTGTTAGCACGTGAGCACGAGAGGCAGCGGGATCGCAGCCCCTGTGGCCGCTACGGGAGCATAATTAAAACCTGACTCATCCGGTGACCATTCCTTATGTAAAAATGACACAGAGCGCAGGGGGGCTCGAATGAGAGCAAAGCTTCCTCTTTGTCCGGCCGGAGCCGTGTGTCTCTTGGCTGGACGCGCTCCAGTCTGCATCACTCTTCCTCTCTGGCAGCTGAGGGGCTGGGCCTTTATGTGTCGGAGCAGCATGGCATCCCCAGTGCAGTAAACACCACGGCACAACACACACACACACACACACACAGAGAGAGACACACACGGACACACACACACACACACACACACACACACACACACACACACACACACACACACAGAGACATACACACGGACACACACACACACACACACAGTATTTATGCGCGTTTGGCTTCAACAGGCTGCCTTTTTATTACCATGCAGAAGCAACTGCAGAGGA
Source organism: Sardina pilchardus (assembly GCF_963854185.1). Classification (NCBI taxonomy): domain Eukaryota; kingdom Metazoa; phylum Chordata; class Actinopteri; order Clupeiformes; family Clupeidae; genus Sardina; species Sardina pilchardus. The sequence goes on from NC_084999.1 coordinate 31,892,363, forward strand.
CAGGTTAAAGCTTCTAAATCGCTCTTGTCCATAACAGAATGTTTATTGGTGCAAGAAGGGATTATTTTTTTTCCAACATATTCTCCGTGCTCTTTTATTTCCCCCTTTCTTTTCCCGCCGCTCTCTCTTTACAACAATCTCCTTTCAGTGCGTGTGTGTGTGTGTTTTTTTTTGTTCTACATCAATGAGGAGCCTGCGCCTACACCCACAGCATCCGCGCCTGGGCCATTGAGTCTCCCACTCGCACGCACACGCCAGCCGCCTCTTACTCAGCACTCTCGAAAAAAAAAAAAAAAAAAAAGCACCTGAATGAATTCCTACCAAACTCTCCTGGCAGGCAGCCAGGCTTTTGAGGGGCGAGTTAAATATGCCTATGAATGTCACAAAGGCTCGCGGGACGGGGACTTTTATGCAGATATATCCACCTCCACCCCACTTGTGCGCGGCGCTTTGATTAGCCTGGCTATAGCAACACCGGGCGCATTATGAGCGGGGGCCGCACGGTCCTGTTTCCATCATCACCTGTCTGACATAAACAGAGCGCGCCAGGCCCATCCTGCGCCGCGCGCCCACACGCTGATGTTCTTGATGATAATACAGGAATCATTTCACTCAGAGCTGCAGGGGACCACGGTGATCGCTGTGGCAAAAAAATATAATATGCTGCCCACTGCTGATATTCAAATCATATCGTCCCAGCTGTGAGAGACAACGGGTAGTTGCACAATTTATAGCGTTTGGATTGGGCATAAGTTCAGTTCAAAGGTCGACAGAGGAATTGAGACACATTTTACTTGGCGTACTTTTCGTGCTTCAAAATAATACAGGACAGGCTCCCAGGACGGACGGAGCGCAGGGAAACTACTAGAATGCTGACATATGGTAAAACATGACAGGTAACACACACCTTATGGGCGTTTACACACAATCCTGAAGAACACTCTGGCATACACGCCCGTCTCCCTGTGACAGGCCCCTCACACAGGGCCTCTGGTGGCTCCTTCACAACCCGCTACCTTACCACACGCACAACCTGATGATTGCAAAAACCGCAGCAACAGCTGCTGCACAGCACACCCTGGGCAAACAAGCTTTCAATGGGGACAAACCAAAGCAAAAGTCATATATATTCATGTTTTTTTTCCACAAACACATGAGCTACCGCTGCTGTTGCTATAGTCATTTGCACACACTGGCAATGTTTTCATTTCCAATTCAGTCAGGGGTTTGGGAAAATTTGCAAGGGACCAATTTCAGAGGGTACTCCTGTTTAGGTTTCAGTAAAACCAAGTGGGTAATTGACAGTGAGGTGAGTTTTGAAAGACAGGTCACGTCTTCCGAATCTGCATGGTGAACAATGTAACGAGGGATTTTTTTTATTGGAAGTGCTTTGTTGTTTTTTGTTTTTAACATGAGCTGGTCCCTGAGCTTGTGTGCTGTGTAACTGTCAGCGAATGTGAAAGACAACTGATTTGATAATGAGGGAAGCATATTAAGCCTGTCGCCTGGCGCAAGTACCCTCCCACACACTGAAAAACACACACACACACACACGCACATAGTTACACACACACACCACAAGCCCTCACATCACATCTGGGCACTTGGTCTCTCTCTCTCACACACACACACACACACATTTGGATGCACGCTGCACAGCCCCAACATACTACTGGTCACGGGTGTAGACGTGCAGCTGCCAACATGCAGAGCAGAGACAAACAGCACATGAATTGTGCACATGCACATCTGCCTATGGCAAGACTTCCCAAACAATATGATCTTTTTCAAGCACATCTCAATGGAAGCATAGAGCAGAACATTAAGCAAACACAAAGACAAACACACACTCTCCCCGGCACAGACTCTGGCCTGCTACATGCATGAACACACTGGCAGACACTCAAATTACATATCACACCAGCACATGCTCTCTCTCACATACACACACACACACTCTCTCACACACACGCGCGCACACACACACACACACACACACACACACACACACACACACACACACACACACACACACACACACACACGGACAGATTAGGCTAAGCTCATACACACCGGCACACACGGCGGACCCCGCCAACACGTCTGGCACAGGGGACGTACAGCTGCCAACTCTCAACGCACACTCGCACACTCTTTCACACACTCACATGTGCGCACACACACACACACACACACCGCACACACATGCACATGAACACACAGGCATGAGACTCCCCCAAAAGGCATGAAAAAAGGGCAGCACACCTGTGGTCACAACACCTCTGTTCTGAGACATTCTGCAGTGGCCTCTGCAGACGAGAGGACGCAGAGATGTCTTCAGATGGATGCGTTTGTTTAGTCCCCCGTAATGCCCAAATGTTTCCTGGGTGGATCTGGCCTCATAACACATTCCAGTCAGTGGCGCTCCACTTCCTCCCTGCCTCTGGCAGCTGGTCTGAGATCTGCTGCTCTCACCTCCTGTCTATCACCGGCAAAATGCTGCAGCTGACCCTAGACCTGCGAGTGTGGGCAGCACCAGCAATTCGCAGAACAACGGCCACAAGGCACATCCCTAAATGTATAATGCCAGCAGGCTCCAATCAATCAAATCTGGGCAAATCACAGCGACCAAAAAAATCTCTCTCTCTCTCTCTCTCTCTCTCTCTCTCTCTATCTATCTTTCAATTTCTCTCTCTCTCTCTGTCTCTCTCTCTCACACACACACACACACACACACACACACACACACACACACACACACACACACACAGCTATGAGCGGCTCTGTACTTGCAGCAGCCTTGCGGGGCACTTAGCCATAAAGAGCCTTCCTATATGCATGGCACAGGCTAAAGGTGACAGACACAGCAATCTGTCATGTGGACAGCAGAGAGAGAGGAACACACAGGTGCCACACTAGTGAAGGAACTCTCATTCCACACTTTGATGCGGACATCATTGCCAAAGCAGATTAGACACTGTAGTTAGATTAATTAGTTTAAGCATACTATGTTATGGGTGTACTATGGTAAACACATATGTAAAGCAAGGAGATAAACGTTTTACCATCTACAACATGCATTAACTTTGTTTAATCGAACGGTGTGTCGTCCATTATCACTTACATATACAAACTTCTAGCAAAAGGTTGAGTATATATTAAAGGGTAAAGCACATCATATCTGGAAAATCTGGAACATTACTTTTCAATGGAGCGAAATTCTAATGAAAGAATAATAGTCCTCTTTGCCTGCTAGGAGGAGAATGGCTGTACTGCTTTTACTTTGGCTGTAATGAGTTCTATCATAACATTAACTGACTCATTACAATTGTCTTGAAATACTGTGACACTGTGCAGCACATACCTCAATGAAGTTGCTGTCTATTATTCACCCCAATTATGCAACTGATCACTGCATCACAGTTGAAATGTTTCAACATTTTAATGCAAATTGATATTTTAGCTACATGTGTACTGCCTCCGCATTGAAATTGAGTCTCATTAATTTTAATTTGCTTCAGTCAATATACGTGACTGTAAAATGAGTTATACTCATTCGTATCGACAATCGGTGTATTTACTACCTACTTGACATAATGTAGATTGTGTGCTGAAAATATAAAACGGCTGAAATGAAAGGACAAATACAAGAAAAAATATAGCCGCAAGCGGCGATGGCGGGCCCGAGCACCTGCGGTGCGGAGACCTGTGACATTTCGGAATCTAATAAAGCACCATGTGCATGTTGATGGGCATGTGCTTGAGCAACACACATGCCCACCAAATTTGGTCAATTTTCCTGAATGTATGTGTCAACCACAACAGACAATGCACTAGGTGGCGCTATAGAGTCCCTAAGGCCACACACCCTAGGCCAGAACTGTAAATCTGACTATCGATAGCAATAACGCACAAGCCCACCAAATTTGGTTCATTTTCGTGAATGTGTGTGTCAACCACAACAGACAAAGCGCTAGGTGGCGCTATAGAGTCCTTAAGCCACACCCTAGGCCAGAGCCCTGTCTCTGACTAGCCAAAGCAATAACACACAAGTCCACCAAATTTGGTTCATTTTCGTGAATGTTTGTGTCAACCACAACAGATAACATGCTGCTAGGTGGCGCTGTAGAGTCCCTACGCCACACCCTAGGCCAAAGCTCTGTCTCTGACTAGCCATAGCAATACCACACAAGTCCACCAAATTTGGTTCATTTTCGTGAATGTTTGTGTCAACCACAACAGATAACATGCTGCTAGGTGGCGCTGTAGAGTCCCGAAGCCACACCCTTGGCCAGAGCTCTGTCTCTGACTAGCCATAGCAATAACACATATGCCCACCAAATTTGGTCAATTTTCCTGAATGTATGTGTCAACCACAACAGACAACACACTAGGTGGCGCTATAGAGTCCCTAAGCCACACCCTAGGCCAGAACTCTAAATCTGACTATGGATAGTAATAACGCACAAGCCCACCAAATTTGGTTCATTTTCGTGAATGTGTGTGTCAACCACAACAGACAATGCGCTAGGTGGCGCTATAGAGTCCTTAAGCCACACCCTAGGCCAGAGCCCTGTCTCTGACTAGCCAAAGCAATAATACACAAGTCCACCAAATTTGGTTCATTTTCGTGAATGTTTGTGTCAACCACAACATATAACATGCTGCTAGGTGGCGCTGTAGAGTCCCGAAGCCACACCCTTGGCCAGAGCTCTGTCTCTGACTAGCCATAGCAATAACACACAAGTCCACCAAATTTGGTTCATTTTCGTTAATGTATGTGTCAACCACAACAGACAATGCACTGCTAGGTGGCGCTATAGAGTCCCTAAGCCACACCTTAGGCCAGCGCTCTGTCTCTGAGTAGCAGTAGCAATTCCACATGTAGCTGCCAAATTACATCCAAATTAGTCACTGTTTTCTGCCTATAACACCAACTTCCTGTTTCTTTAATAATACGCCATAATTCAAACCTTCGCCATTTCAATATACTTTTGAAATTCAAAAATCTGGTCGCAATTTCTCTTAAGCAACCCCTCAAGATCATTTTACTGCTGAAATGACATGATTTTGATAAACCGTCTAGGAAAAGTGTTTCAAAATACATGACGTGCAAAAATCATAATCATAATCATAACTCAAATTCTTCTAAGATTCACTGTGTAGTTTCAATGTAAAAGTTGTTCAGATTAATACAACACATATGCCCACCAAATTTGGTTCATTTTCGTGCATTTATGTGTCAACCACAAAAGACACCGTGCTAGGTGGCGCTATAGAGTCCCTGAGCCACACCCTTGGCCAGATCTCAGTCTCTGAGTAGCGTTACCAATTCCACATCTAACTGCCAAATTTCAAGAGTTTTAGAGCATGCCAAGTTGGTGAAAAAAGGCCAAACATGACCTGTAAGAGGAATCCACAGACATAATAATAATAATAAATATAGCTGCAAGCAGCAATGTGGGGGCCAAGCAGGCAGGACAAAAAGGCCAGAGTTGCCATGGTAACTCAATGCTGTTACGTCAGGCATGTAGTTTTAAGCAGTCACAAGAATTTTGATGTCAAACAACCCAAGATTGGCCGAGATGCGAGCTCACTTCCTGTTCGGCGGCTTCGTCGTCAATTTCTATTTGCTGTTGCGGGCGAACGGTTTAAGATATCCTTTCGAAAATCAAGTCCTATGTTACGCTCAGGCTGAGGATCATCCGTGTGAAGTTTTGTGCAGATCAGATAAATTTTGTGACCTGTGGAAATGTTTAAGGGATTTTGATTAAATCCAATATGGCAGCCGAATCAAAATGGTTGATGTCACAAGTTGAGATGGGTCAGCCTAAGGACCTCCCAAAGTATAACCAGACACCAATAGCACGTTTAAATTTCAAACACATCAACAGCTACAGGCCAAAATGCCTTTTTGCTAATTACAGCGCCCTCTAGAGGTCAAAGGTCACCAAATTTCTTGAGCCTCTTCCTGATGGGGTCTTGAGTCCATGTACCAAGTTTGGTTCTGATGCGTGCAAGGTTTGCTGAAATATGAGCCCACTTCCTGTTTTGCGGCTTCGCCGCGAATTTTGATTGGCTGTTTCGGGCTAACGGTAAAAGTTCCGAAGACGAAAACCACGGCCTGTATTAGTCGTTGTATACAGATGCTATGTGTGAAATTTGGTGAAAATCAGAGAAAAATTGTGACCTCCAATACATTTTAAGTGTTTTTGATAAAATCCAAAATGGCGGAAAATCCATCATGGCGGAAAATGATGTCACAGGGTGCGTTGAACTCGGGCTGGTCCAAGGATTACATAGATACCTGGTTTTTGAGAATTGGCCCAAGGGTTCAAAAGTTACGTGCGTGAACGCACGTCCAACTTTGACCTGTTGGTGGCGCTAGAGGGCTTGAGTTGCCAACATGAAACTTGGTCACATGAATCATCAGATTGTCCCCAATCAGTGTGCCAAATTTCACAACTTTTCACCAGTCGGTTCTATGGGCTGCCATTGACTTCAATGGCAGAGGAATAATAACAAATATAGCTGCAAGCAGCAATGTGGGGGCCAAGCAGGAAGGTCAAAAGGCCAGAGTTGCCATGGTAACTCAATGCTGTTCAGTCAGGTATATAGTTTTAAGCAGTCACAAGAATTTTGATGTCAAACAACCCAAGATTGGCCGAGATGCAAGCCCACTTCCTGTTTGGCGGCTTCGCCGCTATTTTCGATTGGCTGTTGCGGGAGAACGGTTTAAGACATCATTACGAAAACCAAGGCCTATATTAGGCTCGGGCTGAAGATCATCCGTGTGAAGTTTCGTGCAGATCGGATACACTTTGTGACCTGTGGAAATGTTTAGGGGGTTTTGATTAAATCCAATATGGCGGCCGAATCAAATAGGTTGATGTCACAAATTGAGCTGGGTCAGCCTAAGTAGCTCCCACAGTATAACCAGACACCAGTAGCAAGTTTAAATTCCAAACAAATCAACAGCTACAGGCCAAAATGTCTTTTTACTAATTGCAGCGCCCCCTAGAGGTCAAAGGTCACCAAATTTCTTGAGCCTCCTTCTGATGGGGTCTTGAGTCCATGCACCAAGTTTGGTTTTGATGCGTGCAAGGGTTGCTGAAATATGAGCCCACTTCCTGTTTGGCGGCTTCGCTGTGAATTTCGATTGGCTGTCACAGGCCAACGGTTAAAGTTCCGAAGACGAAAAGCACGAGCTGAATTAGTCTTGGTCTGAAGATGCTCTGTGTTAAATTTGGGGAAAATCAGAGAAAAATTGTGACCTCCAATACATTTTAAGTGTTTTCCATAAAATCCAAAATGGCGGAAAATCCATCATGGCGGAAAATGACGACACAGGGTGCGTTGAACTCGGGCTGGTCCAAGGATTACAAAGATACCTGGTTTTTGAAAATTGGCCCAAGGGTTCATAAGTTACGTGCGTGAACGCAAGTCCAACTTTGACCTGTTGGTGGCGCTAGAGGGCTTGAGCTGCCGACATGAAACGTGGTCAGAAGAATATTCAGACTGTCCCTAATCAGTGTGCCAAATTTCATAACTTTTCCATAGCCGGTTCTATGGGCTGCCATTGGTTTCAATGCACAGAGGAATAATAATAATAATAGTTTATAATAATAAGAAAACTAACAAACACAATGGGGTCCTCGCAGCTTCGCTGCTTGGCCCCCAATAATAATAGTTTATAATAAGAAAACTAACAAACACAATGGGGTCCTCGCAGCTTCGCTGCTTGGCCCCCAATAATAATCTGAGCAGAAGCAATAGGGCCTTGCACCTACGGTGCAGCCACTTTCAGTGGCCGCACCTCGGTGCTCAGGCCCTAAAAATCACAACTTGGACCTACAGTACTTTCTGAAATCAATACTAGACTACTCAATACTCAATACTAGGCCTACTAGTCTACCCCTCATGGGCACAACATTTCAATATTTCAAGAAGTCCATCAAGGCCACATATGAGGCAATATTTATAGGAGGTGAAAACAAATGTGCTACATGGTATAGTAAATGCTGTGTTGAAAGGATGTGGTTTCATTCTAAAGCCTAGATATACATATAAATGTACCACTTGATGTTAAACTGTATAGATATCTATAGATGTCTTAATTTATAACTCATTTTACAGACTAAACAAATAAGGACCTTAATATTCTTACAACGTTTAAAATTAACAAAGTGTTATAACTCTCTGTACCTGTAGCTCACACGGACAAAGTGTTCCTGATGCTTCCACTGTATGGTGTGTACATTTTGATTTAGTTCATGCATAGCAGATGCTATGAAGATTCAAACTGCATGCAGCACATCACAGAACCTCTATGGAGCCTTTCTGAGTGAATGATAAAGAATTAGCCTATCAAAGAGACCTAAACCTAACCTAGTCATCAATACTGTATATTTCTACCAGTATAAACGAGCCGTGTTTGACGTATCTTGAGCCTTTGTTATTATCACACCTGCTCACGTAACTGCCTGAGGCAGACCATGTCAACATGCAACATGTCAAATTCATTTTCTGTCCATCATAGTCCATCATTGAGAGCAGCACACAGCCTCTATAAATCAGCTGTTTGACACATTTTCTTAGATAACAAACAACTAAAACCCAAAGAGAACAGACTGGGGCTAGTGTACTGTAGTGCAATGGTGAGCAACTTTGTCTTGGCTGGCAATGTTGATGCTGGAGGTGGATTCATAGCACACCTAAGAACTGAGATGGTCATGTTCATGTTTTCTGTTGCATGTGACCAACTTTTTGTGTTTTGCACGGTACCATCATTCACCGTAGTACAGCAACATACAGATTCCATCAGTGTTTGTTCCATCATAATAAAAATGTCTCTGCTGAAAAATACCCTGCCAGTCAGTGTGTGCACGTGTGTGTGTGTGTGTGTGTGTGTGTGTGTGTGTGTGTGTGTGTGTGTGTGTGTGTGTGTGTGTGTGTGTGTGTGTGTGTGTGTGTGTGTGTGTGTGTGTGTGTGTGTGTGTCGTGTGTGTGTGTGTGTGTGTGTGTGTGTCCATGTATGTGTGCAGCCATGTGGTAACTAGACATTCTTCCACCCTCAGCTCCAAAACTGCAACTATACGCTAATGTGAATGAGTGTGGTGTTTATCAATGCGGCCCAGACCAACCCACAGGAGACCACGAGGAGAGGGGAGCACTGTAATCTCTTTAAAACACCAGTCTCTGATCTTATTAAAGACTAATTGATGTTCTATGTTAACGAGCTTTACCTTAATTAGTCACATTTAAGTGAACAGGGGGTGCTTCAGGGGAGGAGGATGATGGGAGTTTGGTTTAGGGCGTTATGAAAGTATCCCTGATGTTACATTCAAAACAGGAGCAGGGAGAGAGAGAGAGAGAGAGAGAGAGAGAGAGAGAACGAGTGAGAGAGAGAGGGGGGAGACTGATGAAAAGTGTCAGGAAAAAAGGCAAGAAAAAGAGTGAGTGAAAAAAAGCGATTGCATGGAGAGAACACGAGGGATGTAAAGTTGTGAGGTTCTGGTGGAGGATGAAGGAGGGGGGAGTGTAGGGTGGAAGAAGAAAAACCCTGCGAGGGAAAAAAGGAGTGAGAGAGTGCGGGAGACAAGAGCAAGAGAGAGAGAGAGAGAGAGAGAGAGGGAGAGCAACACAGTAAATGTGAGTTTTAAAAAAGAACCCGTTCGGCGTAATTGATGAGGGAACTGAGAGAGAAGCAGGAGAGGGAACACAAACGTTGACTCTTGTTGCTCTCATTCCTCTGATCAAACCCTCCAACCATGTTCACCCTCTGATATTCAATCCCAGCTGCCCCCTCTCCTCCCTCCCCCACTCCCCGCTGTCTCCTCCTATCTCTCAGCCTCTCTCCTTCCTCCTCACTCTCATTTTTCATTCCTCTCTTAACCCTCGCAGCACGCCTTCGTCGTCCCTCTCTCACACCGTTGCCCATTTTGTGATGTACATCTGCCCTGTCTCACGCCAGCCCGTTCTCCAGCGCCAGGTCTCTGGTGCCCCTTCCCACTTGTCTCTTCAGCCTCCATCTCAGTGGCATCTCGTCCTGCCGCTCTCTCGCCCCTTCCTACCCCTGCAGCTCCGTCTCCACACCTCTGTCTCTCCTCCTCCTCGCGCTCTCGCTCTCTCTACACCTCTTGCTTTTTTCACCACACTCTCTGTCCACACCTCCACATAGCATCCTATATCCCTCTCTCCTTTTCTTCACCCTCCCTTCTCTCTCTCTCTCTCTCTCTCTCTTTCTGTATCACCAGTGTTTCTAGGCTCAGCTGGTACAGTAGAGCCTCGAGAGCATCAGTAAGACAGATTGGTGGAGCAGGCTTGTATTGACACCGGAGGTGTGCAATGTGTGCATTAAAGTGCTGCAGTGTAAGTGTAATGTGTATGTATGCACACACACGTGTGTGTACATACTGCGTGTGAAATTCCCAAGCTCAATTTGTACAGTCCATGGAATTAGGAAGAATGTTTGATGTTTTCAAAAAAAATCAATAAGATTAATAAGACACTGATACGAAACAAGCACAGGGGAATGGAAGCTGAAAAAGCTTAGAAGAAAAGCGAGACGTGTTTCAGAAAAGCAAGACGTGAGTCACAGCCTCACACTGGAAGGATTTAAGCAGCCCTAACGACAGCAGTTATTTACTCCCATGTCAAATCAGGGCAATGCTTCAGCCTGTGCTAAGGGGTCCATGAAGTTGAACCAACCCAAAAAACCTCAAAGCACAGCAGCACTTCACCAAGAGCTTTTGTTAGTCCCTGATCTTCACTGTATGTTCCAAATGAAAGAGACAGAGAGAGACAGAGAGAGAGAGAGAGAGAGAGAGAGAGAGAGAGAGAGAGAGAGAGAGAGAGAGACTGCAGCAGGTTCACCATGCTTGTCATGTGGGTCAGATAGCTCCCTTTCGGTGCAGTAACAAGTCCATAGGCTCAATGCCCTCTTGGGCCTGAGGATGTTTTCTTTCCATGTCAGCCTGAGCTCTAACATACAGCAACTTGGTGCAAATACCACTGGGCGAAGTTGAGCAAAATGACGATGCAATCTCAACACAATGCTTATGAGAGCACTGCATGTCTACAGGCTGACTCAAACCAATCTGGGGAATAATTATTTGATCTCAGCTGTATGTGAACAACATGAGAAATAGAATTTGATGAGTTGTACACGAAAAACGGTCCCTGTTGAATTTGTGCAGTTGCCTAAATATGCGATGATGACTGAATTGGCAGAGAAAACCCGTATTACTCTGAATTCCCCACCTTTTCATACATAAATACATACTCAGACAAAAATAGATATACTTGACATGATGGACAGGCTAACCAAAAGCTCAATCCAAACTGCACGAAGACACAGAGAGGCGCGAATTCATGCTATATCGTGTGAAGTGTGTGCTTCATCAATAGCTCTGTTCACTTATATTGATAAATCCGCAGTAACACACACAAGTGAAACGGCATAGGGATACAGCGCATACCAACGATACTTGCAGCACCGACGAAAGACGGGGCAGCATTTTAAATGGGTTTAAATATTCCATTGACAAACAGATGCTGTTTTCCTGAATTCACTAATTGAGCTCGCGACTATAGTGTCCCTCTCAGTGCAGTGTGTGCGCGCGCTATGCCTATGTTTGTGTGAGTCAGTGTGTGACTGTGTGTGTATCCACATGTAGGCTACTGTAAACGTTTGTATGAGTGCGTGAGGAAGAAAAAAAACCTGAGGAAAATAATGTTTGTTTCATGATGTGTGAATACCCCAGTGTCCGATGTTAGTGTTCGCGAAGCAATGACAGAGGGGTCAAAGCCCCGTGCGCCGGCCGTTTCCACCTCTCTATCTACTGCCATCCATCTTTCCAACATATAGCGCATCAAACACCGCCACCCGGAACCTTACCCGCACTGTCAATGACACATTTCCCCGCTCCGCACGACTGCGTCTGCCCATCTCGAGAGATATCCAAACATCTCCCCAAAGCGCAACATTCATTAAAGATATACTTACTGTTTTTCACGAGCCTGTCCCCCCTCTCTCCCTTCGTCTCTCCATTCTTTTCACATCATTTCTTTTGAGGTATCCTTGTTTTACTGGTTGTTCCCCCAGAAATACATGTACATGGATATCCAACATGTATTCAGTTTCTCTAGCTCTCTCTCTCGCTACCTATCACTCCCTCCCTTTCTCCCCTCTTTCGCTCTCTCTTTCCTCTCTCTCTCCCTCTCCCTCTTCCCTGTTCTTTTGTTAAAATTCAGTATATGCTCCCCGTCACCTAGCAACCGTCAACCCCTCTCTCTCCCTCCTCCCTCTCTCTCTCTCTCACTCTCCGGTCCTCTCTCTCTCTCTCTCTCACCGGCGACACGTGTTGAATGCTAAACTTAGCGATGTGGAATAATATTAATAACACACTCCTTTTCTTTCCTCTCCTCTCTTGCTCTCCATCCTCCCTCCCCTCACTCACTCTTGCGTATCATAATGCAATATAAATATTTACTAGAACCACTCAACCCTCTATTGCGCTTGAACCCCCTCCCTCCGACTGCATGTCCAGCACCCCTCCCATTCTGCGTTTCTCCAGCATCGTACCGCTGTTTCTGCTTCTCCTAGCAAAACGGAGGTGTTGCGCCTGTACGCTAGCTGTCGACCCGACAACATGTGAGTGTCACAGTGTGTTCATTTAACGCGTAGACTGTGCTACGCGTCTCTCCGTGGCTGCATGTGTGTATCAGGACAAGCCATAGGTTCTTGAGGAAGAGTCGCCTATGCATGGGGTGTATGAGGTATGTCGTGTGTAGCATCATCCTGTGCCGCAGTTGCTGAGACAGTGTCCAGTTAACCAGCAGGACCAGTGAGTGTGCGTGTGTGTCCTGTAGCTTGCGTGCGCATTGGATTTGCAAACTACTCGAATCAAATCAGAAAGAAAGACAACAGTTGAGTTACAGAAATTGTCGACTGTCGACTCTATCTTTCCTTCTTTTGCATACTTTCTTGCCCCTCTCACTTATCAACAGACAAAACATGTAGGAAAATGCTTTTTTTATTTTACAGAAAGTAAACTGTAATATCACGTTAATAAACCAATAGTCCCAGGTAATCACGTGAGTATGGAATGATCAGATGACGCTATTGATGGAAAGCAGAAAGCCTCACCAGCTTAATGGACATAGATTGGCCAGTTCCCCCTCAGTGATCATTCATCGGTGTGTGTTGGTTTCCGTGTAGTTTGGGCAGTGCAAGGCGCTTGAGTGTGCGTTCGTTTGTGTCTTTGTATAATGAGCGATGGAAATCGCCAATTTCGTGAATGAAACATAAGGGAAAACATAAGAAAAAACACCTACAGACTGTCCAATACACTCTCACAGTATGTACAGATAGAAATGCAGATTCTCACACATGTATTCAGTCTCCTTGACAAACCAGACATGGAGCAATCCATATCTGGATCATAATCGACATTTAATCCAAGTGGTGGCCTTCTCTATTAATAACTCCAGCTATCACAGGCAAGTCAGTTTGCATAAAACGCGGTTAAATCTTCACATCTGAAGAAGTGTGTAGTGTCAGTTCCGTTTTATCTACTTCCTGTATGCATTAATCTTCATTTGTATTCATCAATCAATTTACCCCTCCCATCTGCTCTATCACTCTTCCACACACCATTGACTTTCATTGGACACAGAGGACTGGCAGTTGCAATACCAACGTGAAATACATGGAAAAGGCTATTTTAAAGAACATGTTATGGGAGTTGAATGTGCCTGCATCCTCACTTTGTGTGTGTGTGTGTGTGTGTGTGTGTGTGTGTGTGTGTGTGTGTGTGTGTGTGTGTGTGTGTGTGTGCACTTTGTGCATTAACCCCAATCTGATTCTGATTCGAATTGTTTGACTATCTCTGTTTGTTCATCTGTTTTCCTCTGAGCTAATTCTCAAACACTGCACTAGACCTCTCTCTCTCACACACACACACACACACACACACGCACACACGCGCACACGCACACACACACACACACACACACACACACACACACACACACACACACACACACACACACACTTTGATATGACTTGATAAAGCAAAACTCCTATTAATTATTCATGACTATGAGAACAGATTGATTGAGTTAGGTTGGGGGCATGGTATGTCTGTGATTTTAGGATGATTTATTTTGGATGAGTCATTTTCACTTTAATGATGAGGTCCACTGGTGGTGTCTACACCGAATACAGACAAAACAGAACAATGCAAAAGGGCATCTTTAGACACCAGTGTGAACGAGCACGACCTGACCTGCTATGAAGAATCCATTGTGAAAATAACACTGGAGAACAGGAAAGTTATAACATCTCAGTCCACAATTCTAATCCAACAAATGTATATATATATATATACATTTGTTGGATTAGAATTGTTAGGATTGTAGAAATATATAAATATGTGCAGATTGTTCCTCAGTGTGTGTGTGCTCAAATAGCTCCAGTGTTCATGCACCATCCAGGTGCTGTAAATGGAGAGCAAACATGGTGCCGTGGACCGCGCCATAAAGGACACCATCCAATCACCATCAAATCAAGCTTTAGGGGCTTGGAAAGGAGAGGTGTATATTTTGGATGGCTGTTGAGCTGCTCTATTAAGTCTTTCGCCAGAGTAGCAAGCTGCACCTTCACTCAAAAATGAGAAAACAAACTGCACCTTCACTCAAAAATGAGGAAACATCACCATCTCAACAGTAGCAGAAAATCTTACCAATCACATAGAGCTCATTCACTTACTATTGACATTTATTGATCATCATACTGATGACTTTTGGAGAACTGTCAACAATTTTTCTTGAAAACGCTTAACCATGGTCCCCATTTAAAAACAATTAATGGGCCAGCAGGAAGCATACTTACGGCCTCTTCATAGATTCCTCAGCACATCTCTGTGCATCTGAAAACACACAAATTTAACTACAGTATTCCTTGTCATTGCACACCACAGAATACAGAATCGATTTGTGTGCAAATGCAAGCAACACCAAAGTACGGCTTTCTTATGCAACATGTATAATTGATTGGAGAACACAAATCAAACAATGTAATGGCTGCATTTTAAAATAGGCTATGAATATGAATGGTATGAATTATTCTTTTTGCAGCTCGGAGATTGCAGCGACTTGACTGGCCTCTAGTTTGATAAGGAGAAAAGAAACTCCATACCCCAGTTTTGACTGAATGCACAATATGATCCATCTGAGTCTGTTGTGTCCCGTCGGAGAAATCTCCACGATCAATGCGAACAATATTTGGATTTCACAGGTTGTCATAGACACTTGCCATGGTTGATGATGGTGTGTTACATTTTGAAATTGTATGACCTAAAATAGCCTACACAGCTTAGCCCGTCTCCCCGCCCCAGCCGCCGTATCTGGGTCTGCCTTGACAGCGAGAGATGGGGAGTCGATGGGAAGAAGTGAATGCTCCTCTCCGTCCGGTTCATGGGGGAATTTGGCCCTCTCCCTGTGCGGGCAGGGCCTCCGTGGAGATATCAATTAAAAGGGCTGGCCAATCAATGCCGCAAGCCGACCAACGATCCCCCACAACAAGCATTATGGAAATTAAGCCAACATTACTTATAGCCTCTCACCCCCCACCCTTTTTTCCCCCCTAGAGGGATTTAAAACCATTTTACTGTGACCAGACTGAGATCCATGCAATTCTCTGTCTGTCCTCATAAAGAAGGCATTTTTTTTGTTGCCCCGATATGGCCCATATAGGAGTCTGAGTTCACATAATTAGTTAAAAGTGTGGGAGCTGTTAGGCAGCCCTGAGCGAGACAGGGCAGCAGAGAGGCAGAGGCAGAGTCATCTCTCCCTGGATGCTAAGTGTCTGGCGCGGTGACCTGCTGACTGTAAGACCAGCCATGAAATGTAAGTGTTCTCTCGCTCTCTCTCTCTCTCTGCCCATGGCTGGCAGCCCACGCTTTAAATAGGAAACACTCTCCGCTGATTACGGCCTGGATCACAGGAGATTACACAATATCTTGGAGGAATATGCAGCTTTTGCTCGAAGATACTTTTCTTTTTTTTTTCAAACAGGGCTAACACACACACACAGTTTTTTTAGGGACCCATGTGTAAATGGGCCTTTTTTTATCTTCAGCGTAGAGGAGATCTGCAGTATTACTTAACACACTCCTATCTCGAATGCATTTTTATGGTGGTACATAGAGAGTTCATTATTGTTTCAAAGGTATACGAGAGCAGGGTGCCGCGACTGGAACACCTTGGAGCCTGTACTGTCACACACTGATACTGATGGCCAGGGTTTCTCGTGGTGTCTGATCAAAGCACGAGCCCTCTGGCTAGGTCAGCAAAGTGGCACTTCCTGGAGCGCAGGATTTCCTGCAGGCTTTGGCAACCAATCACATGCTTCACGCAGGGACTGGCGAGGGTTCCCAGGTGTTTACAAGTTAGCTGCATCACCATGAGCGCGGTAAACAGGGACAGTATCACGAGAAGTCTCTCATTGATGTCCACTGTGTTTGAAACATGGAGTGCCGCTGGCAGAGTAACAGACACGAGCACAGGCTGGACAGTTCTGAAACTGGCCAATTGAGGTCATAAAAGAGTTTGTATGAGGTAACAAGAATGTGCATGCCAATCACTCTGTGGATAGAGGCTGTGCTTGCTCCATTGAGGATTGTTTCCAGTTGTCACAATCTAATGGACATAGACTTTAGGCTATTGTGATTTTGAAAAGATTGAACCGGCCTTTAACCAGTCCACACTTCATCATGGGACTGGCATGCTTCCTACGTTGATATATCAGCAGTGATGCATGGTGAGGCCATCAATGAATAACAATACATATTTCTTTCGCTCCAGCTTCGACTCTTTGCAGTTTGCTACCGTTGAGTAACCTACCACCTCCACCATTATTGTAGCTACATTTCAAGCAAATGCTTCATTTAAATGTCATCACACTTAGCCACCCCCACTGGCCTCTGATTGGTGGGCCCTTCAGAATGGTCCCTCCATTCGTCTTGTGCACAGCAGCTCCATACTATCCCAGCGAAAACGGAGCCGTGAGCAATAGGCGGGCAGCACCAGGCTAGCCATTTGCAGGTTATCAGACACTTTAAATAGCCCATAAAGAGGAGTCATTTCAGACATATGGTACCCCTTTGTGTTTTTAAAAAATACAACCTTTCTTTATTCACCATTCACAACCATCCTCTGACATCCATTTCAAATGGGTTTTGTTTCCAGGGCACGGCGGCATTAGCGGTGCAATATTAGGCACGGCTGTGCAATTGTAATTTGGTGGTACTGGGAAGCTTAATGAGCACAGGTGTGTCATAATTGGAGTTTCAGTCCACAGGCTCAGTGTTATGTAACTATTAATTGTCCCCCAGCTTCCACTCTATCTGTGCTAATATTTAATCTGGTGCCCGAACCCAACCTTCCAAGTCGTCCATTTTAAGGCCCTCTGTAGCTTTAAAGCAACCATAAAACTCCCTGGCACAGCAAGAGTCTCAAACTATCTTTGATGACCTAGATTCCGTCTACGTGTGTATCTTCTTCACACTGGCTTCACAGATGCCTTACTGAGCTGATTTCCACATCATGTAAATCAGATGTGTGTTTTTTATTTCATTTCCCGAATGATCTGCATAGCTATATGAGTAGTGAGTATCAAGTTAATCAAAAACCAAATGAGTGTGTTGGTGTGTGTGTGTGTGTGTGTGTGTGTGTGTGTGTGTGTGTGTGTATGTGTGTGTGTGTGTGTGTGTGTGTGTGTGTGTGTGTGTGTGTGTGTGTGTGTGTGTGTGTGTGTGTGTGTGTGTGTGTGTGTGTGTGTGTGTGTGTGTGTAGTGTAGTGTGTGTGTGTGTGTGTGTGTGTGTGTTTGTGTATTTGAAAGCGATAGAGAGAGAAAGCATGCTACCGTGTGTGTCAGCACTGGTGTGTGTGTGTGTGTGTGTGTGTGTGTGTGTGTGTGTGTGTGTGTGTGTGTGTGTGTTTGTGGGTGACGGTGCCAGAAAGTGGGAGAGAGATTAGCGAGATTGAGCGCGAGCATGGGAGTGTGAGCCCACAGGTGAGGGAGAGAGGAGGAGAGGTGGGCAGGTGGGAGGAGGAGGGGAAAGAAGGAGGGAGTGCAGCAGGAGGAGGGGGGAGGAGAGAAGAGGGAGATAAGCGGAGAGAAGGAATTCACCGAGACCTGAAGGCAAGAGGTAAAATCACAGACGAGAAAGGGAGGGGCACCTTCCACAACACGACGGCACAGTTACACATGGAAACAGCCGGTAGCGAAGGGGGGGAGACAAAGAGAAAGAAAGAGAGAAAAGGGAAGACAAGCAGACATAGTTTCACTCTGGCGACAGTTGCCTGCTAAAGACAAAGGCAAATAAGAGCTGGCAATGAAGGCGAAGGACAGAGCAGAGTGTTGACTGAAGGAGTGAAGAGATTAATGGGAGACACCAGAGAAAAGAGTCAGAGAGAACATAAAAATAGTTTTGTGGATACACATTGACTGAGAGAGCAGTACAAGACCCAAAGGGCAACTGACATCAGCAGAAAAAGAGAGCGCGAGAGAGAGAGAGAGAGAGTGAGAGAAAGAGAAAGAGAACGTGACAGAGAGAGAAAGAGAGCGAGAGAAAAAGAGAGGAGAAGTGGAAGTCAGTGCAATCCTTTTGAGATTGTATTAAAACATGT
Organism: Sardina pilchardus; assembly: GCF_963854185.1. NCBI lineage: Eukaryota > Metazoa > Chordata > Actinopteri > Clupeiformes > Clupeidae > Sardina > Sardina pilchardus. The sequence goes on from NC_084999.1 coordinate 31,911,060, forward strand.
TTCAGTTCACCATACAGACAGCATAGGATAGACTGACAGAACGAGAGATAGAAGGCTTAGCAGGAAGAGAGTCAATCCAACAGATAGCCATCAAGCACTTCACTCACAATGCTGACGAAGGAGTACAGAATATGTATGCCTCTGACAGTAGACGAGGTAAGTGAACACAGTCGAAGTCGCGTTGGCTTTTTGTGTATGGTTGTATTTGCCATGGTCTGTGGGCTGACTGTAAGTGTAAACACAATGTGAAAAGAGTGTGGTATCAATCCAGGCTGAAGTGGCAGCTCCTCGAAGTCAAGCAGGTGCTGCCTTCAGCCTGGACTATGGCACAAGTCCACAGTACTACGAAGCCACAGACTGCTCTGTTGACATGTCACAGCACACTTGGCGCTTGAGATAGCTCATGATTTCCTCAGGAAATCCTCTGTGTGGTAAAAAGAAAAAGACGGTCACGAGTTGTTCTTGTCGATGTGTTGTGAGGGAAGTGTTCACCATTTCATGGTTTGATCACAGTTCACTGTAAATAGCTTTTAGTGTCGGTGTCTGACAAGCACCATTGATTGCAGTAATGGGCCACCAGTGTAGTGTAGCTAATAACCAGCTGAGGCTCAGAATTGTTAACCAGATCAGCGGAACTGTGGGCTTCTGACAATGCTGCTATTGCCTGCAAGGACAACCATGTCACAATATCTTTGTTTGTGTGTGTGTGTGTGTGTGTGTGTGTGTGTGTGTGTGTGTGCATGCGTATGTGTGTGTGTGCGCGTGTGTGTGTGCGTGCGTTCATGTACGTCTTGAGTTTTTATCCCCGTACAATTATCTATCTTTCTACACAAACAAAAAAAACAAGTCAAACTGGTTACCTCCTTTAAGTCCACGGCAGACAAAGACTTCCAAACGTAAACACTGGCCTTAGAGTTGAAGAAAACAACAAAGGGGATTTCACTCAACATAGCTTTAAAGTATGTAAGGTCTTTAAAAAGGATTGTCTCTTCCTCTCCGCCCTCAACTCCCCCATTATTTGTGCTACCTGTTTTCTAGTAATCATTCATTGCTAAATATAGCTGCAGGTAACACATTCACTCAGCACTGACACCAGGTCGGAGTTGAGCTGAGTTGAGCTGTGTGTGTGAGTTGTCTTTGACTTTAGCCATGAGCACTGTGTTCACATCAAGGCTAGGAAGTGTATACCTCATTTGTCTTCCGAACATTATGCAAATGGTGTGATTTTTTGCTGTCACTCAACAGATGACTGTGTTTTCATTGCCAGCACTTACCCCTCTTTGACTTTGAGTAATGACTACATCAGCATTCCTGCATCCTATAAAAATGTCCCGTTGATCCAAGAATGAAACGAACCATACAACTTTAATAAGTAATGATTTTACATCCAAATACTGAAAACTCTGAATGCTTACTTCTACTAATACGAAATAGGCCCGATTCACTCCTAGAAGAAAATATGCTTGTGCTCCTTTTGAAAAATGAGCAATGTTTGGGAAAAACAGATTGGTTTCTTAATCTCAGTGTGAATGAAAATAAGTTTGTGGTCTTAATCCCTTATGAGAAGGAGGCTGTCTTAATAAGCATATTTACTGAAAATGTATGAGGCTAAACACTTGGATTATAACAAACAAAAATAACACCACTGAAGAGAACATTCGGCCTGGCAACAGCGTGAAGGTGATTAAGTTTGACCTCTCTTTTTAGCTCGCAATCTCTCTTACTTAACTTTTGACTTTCTCACACTCGCTCTCACCCACCCACCACCACTCTCCCTCTCCCTCTCTCTATCTCTCTATCTCTCTATCTCTCTCCCGCAGTATAAGATTGGTCAGCTTTATATGATCAGCAAACACAGCAGCGAGCAGAGTGGAGGCGGCGAGGGGGTGGAGGTGCTCCGCAACGAGCCCGACGCGCACCCCGAGCACGGC